>NC_134356.1:189375308-189672808 GCF_048569485.1 Anomaloglossus baeobatrachus
CCCACTGGGACTTATGCTTGTTATTCATGTGACAATTCATGGAAGAAGTTGTCAAACTGGTGAGGTTTTGGCCTCTACTTATAGATTGAAGTCAAGTGTTACAGATCACATGATTTGGGAGATCCTTTGCGATGTAAAAGAAGAACCAGGCTAGGTGGGGCTTAGATCCCATGCGACCTGCAGAGCCACCCCGACTTGTGCTCAGTGGCAGAGTTGTGGCTGAGGATGCAGTTGTTGACGTGCTTTCAGTACTCCGACTCTGTCCAGGAAAGCGCAAGGTAAATTCGTCGTCAGTCGCATCTTCCTCCACCACCTCTGGTGACCTCCTCGAGTGCCTGACTGTGGGTTGACAGTAAATGGGTTCTAGAACTTCATCAGCAAGCGTTGTGTTTGCACTTCCCTTGCCCTCAGACCTAACCTCTTCCTGCCCTGACTGAATAGTTAAGTTGTCATCCCAATCAGGTATCTGCGTCTCATCATCATCAGTATGTTCCTCATTGTCTCCACCAACAAGTGTTAGAGTTTGGGAATGAGGGTCTACATTATGCTCAGAAACCTGGTCATCAGGGCCTGAATCTGAGTCACAAAGCTTCTGGGCATCACTGCAGACCATTTCCTGGTCTGTACTCACTGTACCTTAGGAGCAGACCTCTGATTCCCAGGCTATAGTGTGACTGAACAGCTCTGTAGACTCAGCCATCTCTGTTACACCAGACTCTGCAAGGCGGGTGGAGACTTGAGAGCTGGTTGAAAGCAAGTGTGATTGGGGTGACAACTCAGAGGACTGTTGTTTTTTGGATGTTGAAGTTGAGATTGAGGAGAGGCCACTTGTTGGAGCACTTGAGATCCATTCTAGCATGTTCTTTTTTTGTGCATCATCTACCTTTGTTAGTTGTTTGTGTCCGTAAAAAAGGTAGCACATCCGATTGTCCATGGAAAGTAGTAGACATCTTACTTTTGCTGGAAGATGTTATTGTAGCTTTCCCACCTACCCCACGGACACAAACTTTTTTTCCTTTTCCAACACGCCTGTTCCCCTTTCCACCAGCATCTGTCTTTTTGCCACTCATTTTGTTTGAGACAAGATTAGAGACTTAAAATGTCGTAGCAAAAATGGAGAGGTGGTGTACAATGCAGAGATGGTCTAGCTTTATTGACAGCTGAAGAACCAACACTGAGTATCCCAGTCAATTTTAGAATGCCCCTAACAGTGGCAGCACAGTTTGCAATTAGAATTGCGTAGCAAAAATTGACAGGTGTGTACCATGCACAGGTGCTGTACCGTGATTGGCAGCAAAGGAACACAAAGGTAGTATCCCAGTCAATTTTAGTATGCCCCTAACAATGGCCGCACAGTTTGAAATTAGAATAACGTGGCAACACTGGGCAGGTGGGTAGAATGCACGGGTGCTGTGGGTCAGTGGACAGCAAAGGAACACTAACTTAGTATTCCACACTTTTAGGATGGCACAAAAAGTGTCAGCTCTTTGGGCAAATAAAATAGCGTGGCAACAATGGTCAGGTGGGTACAATGCCTGGGTGCTGTGGGTCAGTGGATAGCAAAGGAACACTAACTTAGTATTCCAGATACTTTTAGGATGGCACAAAAAGTGTCAGCTCTTTGGGCAAATAAAATAGCGTGGCAAAAGTGTGCAGGTGAGTACAATGCACGGGTGCTGTGGGTCAGTGGACAGCAAAGGAACACTAACTTAGTATTCCAGACACTTTTAGGATGGCACAAAAAATGTTAGCTCTTTGGGCAAATAAAATAGCGTGGCAACAATGGTCAGGTGAGTAAAATGTCCGGGTGCTGTGGGTCAGTGGACAGCAAAGAAACTCTAACTTAGTATTCCAGACACTTTTAGGATGGCACAAAAAGTGTCAGCTCTTTGGGCAAATAAAATAGCGTGGCAACAATGGTCAGGTGGGTATAATGCACGGGTGCTGTGGGTCACTGGACAGCAAAGGAACACTAACTTAGTATTCCAGACACTTTTAGGATGGCACAAAAAGTGTCAGTTCTTTGGGAAAATAAAATAGCGTGGCAACAATGGTCAGGTGGGTACAATGCCCGGGTGCGGTGGGTCAGTGGACAGCAAAGGAACACTAACTTAGTATTCCAGACACTTTTAGGATGGCACAAAAAGTGTCAGGTCTTTGGGCAAATAAAATAGCGTGGCAACAATGGTCAGGTGGGTACAATGCCCGGGGGCTTTGGGTCAGTGGATAGCAAAGGAACACTAACTTAGTATTACAGACACTTTTAGAATGGCACAAAAAGTGTCAGCTCTTTGGGCAAATAAAATAGCATGGCAAAAATGGTCAGGTGGGTATAATGCATGGGTGCTGTGGGTCAGTGGACAGCAAAGGAACACTAACTTAGTATTCCAGACACTTTTAGGATGGCACAAAAAGTGTCAGCTCTTTGGGCAAATAAAATAGCGTGGCAAAAATGGGCAGGTGGGTAGAATGCTCGGGTGCTGTGGGTCAGTGGACAGCAAAAGAACACAAACTTAGTATTCCAGACACTTTTAGGATGCCACAAAAAGTGTCAGCTCTTTGGGGTAATAAAATAGCGTTGTAAAAAATGGCCAGATGGATAGAATGCAGGGGTGCTGTGGGTCAGTGGACAGCAAAGGAACACTAAATTAGTATTCCAGACACTTTTAGGATGGCACAAAAAGTGTCAGCTCTTTGGGCAAATAAAATAGCGTGGCAACAATGGTCAGGTGGGTACAATGCCCGGGGGCTTTGGGTCAGTGGACAGCAAAGGAACACTAACTTAGTATTACAGACACTTTTAGGATGGCACAAAAAGTGTCAGCTCTTTGGGCAAATAAAATAGCATGGCAAAAATGGTCAGGTGGGTATAATGCACAGGTGCTGTGGGTCAGTGGACAGCAAAGTAACACTAAGTTAGTATTCCAGACACTTTTGGGATGGCACAAAAAGTGTAAGCTCTTTGGGCAAATAAAATAGCGTGGTTTCTAATCCCTAAAGCGCTGTGTAGATTGCACTGTATCTCTATGACGCACACAACAGCAGCAGCAGCGGGTGCGGTGACTGTCACCCACGCGCAGAAGACAGATAATGGCGGCGACGTGGAAAATGGCCGTATTTTCTAAGGCAAGGGCGTGTGACATGCACAGCCTATGACACATGCCCTTGCTTGTCTGGCAAAAATCCATTTAGCTGTGTGTGTCTCTGTGATTTGCTGACAGCCTGGCCCGCCCTACTAGGGAAAAAAAAATGGTGATCGGCATTCTCAGCACTCAGCAGCAGCACTGATCTAAACCCCGTCCCCCCGCACCTTATACGCTGAAATTTGGTAATAGCGTGATTCACAGTGACTCACACTATTACAGTGAAAAGCCAGCTAGTAACTAGCTAGGCTTTTTGTTGATCGAACCGTTATCGAACGTAACTCCAACTGTCGAGCTTTTAGCAAAAAGCTCGAGTTCGAGCTCGAACACCCCCCAAAATCACTCGAACATGAAATTGGAGAACCTCGAGCCTCGAACATCACTCAACTCTACTTTCGAACACCATTGAAAACAATAGCAGGCAAACACAAACACATACAAATAAGCACAAACACGAATGCACACACACATATTATGGTCACCTTACCTTCTGTTCCATCGCCGGCCTCCTGTAGAGGCTAACTACGTGTATCGGGTAACCATAGCGATGAGGAAGGAACTTCCTCTGTCAGATGCTACTCAAAGGCAGCGCGCTGGCCAATCAGAGGCAAGCTACTCCTGCCTTTGATGTCAGGCAGCGGAAGTTCCAGCATCGGTCGCTATGGTTACCCAATACACATCTTGCACCGGCGAACTGCAAGTCCCAGGAGGCCGGCGATGGAACAGAAGATAAGGTGAGCATAATATGTGTGTGTCCATGTATATTTGTGTATGTTTATGTGTGTTTGTGTGTGTTTGTGCATGTGTGGAATGGCACAATAAGGTACCAGGATGGGACATTTAACAAGTTGTGGAAGGAATTGTTTGCATTGCAATGATTTCCTATCGGAAATCTTGCTTTGCTAAATGAGTAACTTGATTAACAAGAACACTCCCAGAATGGATTGTTCTCATTAACCAAGGTTCCATTGTATTAACATTGAATGACAGTATTACTGTGAAAAGCAAGTTACGATTTTGGTGATCAAACCGTTATCGAACATAACTTCGAACTTTCGAACTTGCAGCTAAGTGTTTGCGTTCGTCGAACGACTCGAACATCGCCAAAAACAGGTTGAACTTGAGATTGGCGAACAGTTCGATTCGAACATCGCTCATCTCTAGTTCTGAGTTGACGGTTTGTGGAAAATGGACCAGTTTTGGCCCATTAGTCCCCCGCCTGTGTTGCTCCCACTATGCGTAGCCCTCTCTTGTGATCCTGTTGTGTGAGATGACACTCTACCTCTGATGCCAGCATGATCTGAGGGTAATCGTTTCATCAAGTGCTCCACTACAGCCTTATTGAATGTTTCCGTAGTATAATCCTTATTTGCCTCGACAAGTAGCGAAGCAAATTTGTCTTTGTAGCATGGTTAAAGGAAGGTACATAACTAGTATTTGTTGTCTGCCAAAATGTGGACTAGCCGACAGTCATGAGAAAGGCAGTGTGACATGAACTGTGCCATGTGTCCTAGACTCCGAACTGGAAACCTTTGTGTGTCACTGCTAAGAATACATTCTGTCTCCCTAAACCTCCTCTCCTCCTCAGTCTCTCTCTCCTCCTCCTGCTCCTCCTCAGGCCATCCATGCTGGACAGCCCTGAAGCTTGGGTTGTCAATCCCTTGGTTACCAACTTCAAAGCATTCCTGTTCTTCATCATCCTCCTCATTGTCATCCTCATGATGCTGAGCAAAGGTGGCCTAAGCTTGTTGGCCGAGGTTGTGTGGATTACTAACAACCATTGTGAAGTCTGGATCCACAGACAACTCGGGTACATGAAAACATTGGTCAGTCAGACCATCCAGAGAGCGTTTCAATAAACAAATCAGTGGAATGGTAATGCTGATAACAGCATCCTCACTGCTCACAATGTTGGTAAAGTAATCAAAATTTTTTTAAGACCTGACAAATGTCTGCAATCCACACCCACTCGGCAGTACTTATGTCTGGCAGCTGCATCTGCCGGGCATGTTCTAGCTGGAATTCGGATACTGCCCTCTGCTGCTCACAGATCCTGGCCAACATATGATAAGTTGAATTCCATCTCGTAGGGAGGTCACATATTAGTCTGTGACGATTCAAGTGTAAGCGCTGCTGCAGCACTGCCAGGCCAGCAAAAGAGGGAAATGATTTGCAGAAATGTGCGCTAATACGTTGTACCTTGGTAAGTAGGTCTGGTATCCCAGGGTATAGCGGGGTTTACACGCAGCGACATCGCTAGCATCGGCTAGCGATGTCAAGCGCAATAGCACCCGCCCCCGTCGTACATGCGATATTGTATGATCGCTGCCGTAGCGAACATTATCACTATGGCAGTGTCACCCGCACATACCTGCTCTGCGACGTCGCTCTGGTCAGCAAACCGGCTCCTTTCTAAGGGGGTGGTTCGTGCGGCGTCACAGCGACGTCACACGGCAGGCGTCCAATAGAAGCGGAGGGGCGGAGATGAGCGGGACGTAACATCCCGCCCACCTCCTTCCTTCTGCATTGCCGGTGGAGGCAGGTAAGGAGATGTTCGTCGCTCCTGCGGTGTCACACACAGCGGTTTGGTGCCGCAGAAATGAGAAACAACATCGTTAATAAGCATTAAATGATTTTTTGTTTCAGGACGACCTCTCCGCCGCAAACAATTTTGACCGCTTTTGCGATCGTTTAAGGTCGCTCAAAAGTGTCACACTCTGCGATCTCGTAAATGAAGCCGGATGTGCGTCACAAACACAGTGACCCCCGACGATAATTCATTAACGATATCGTAGCGTGTAAAGCCCGCTTATTTCTTCAGAAAGTGCTGAACTACTAAATTTACAATGTAAACCATATAAGGAACGTGTACAAGCTTTCCAAGCTTTAAAACTGGCACCAGATTACGACCATTATCGAACACTACCATTTCTGGATGGAGGTCACTCATCTGTCTGCTCAGTTATTGCTTTCAAAAGCTCAGGTGCCGTGTGCGATTTGTAACTGATACAGATGAGCTTCAGTAGAGCGTGTTGCCGCTTAGCCGAGGCAGTTTTGCAGAGATCCTAGCTGGGGAATGATGTCGACGGTAGGACACTGGTGGATGTTGAGGAGGATGCACAGGAGCCAGATGAAGAGTAGGAGGAGGAGGGAATTGTTGCTGTGTAGGAGGCTACTGAAACTGTGATTGAAGTGGGCCCGCTATTCTGGGTGTGGGAACTATATGGGATGTTGCTGGCTCAGACTCTGTACCAGCCGCCACCAGATTCACCCAGTGTGCCGTCAGTGACATGTAGCGTCCCTGTCCACTTCCGCTTGTCTACGTGTTTGTGGTTAAGTGGACCTTCCCTGTTATGGCGTTGGTGAGAGCCTGTTTGATGTTTACGGACACGTGATTGTGGAGCATGGGGACGGCATAACGATAAAAATAGTGGCGGCTAGGCACAGAGTACCCATGTTCTAACACCGCCAAAAGGTCACGGAAAGCCTCTTTTCCCACAAGCCGATATGGCAACATCTCAAGGGCTATCAGTCGTGCAATGTGTGCAGTTATGGTTTCTGCCCTTGGGTGCATAATGGGGTATTTTCACTTCTTTTCAAAGGTCTGTGGTATGGACAATTGAACGGAACACTGGGACACCAAAGCGGATGTGGTCATTGATGATTGAGTTTGGCCAACATCAGGTTGGGAGAAAGAGGCATCAGCGCCACCTTCTTGCACATCAGTTTGGGAAGCAGGCAGCCCAGGGGAAGTGGCAGAGTTTTGAGTCTGTAAATCGTGTTTTTCACCTAGAGCTATCAACCACCTAGTGGTGTGCTTGGCTAACACATGGTTTCTCATGCTGGAGGTGCCCAAGTTGGAAGTATTTCTGCCTCTGCTAAGCTTGGTCTGACAGATTTGACAAATGGCAACCATTTGGTCCGAAGGACTCTTGGAAAAAAAGGTGGTGCACAGACCCTTGGACTCTGAGAGGCCACAGGTGGTGGTGTCATGTGCACAGTTGATTGACTTCTGGCAGTGGTCGAAACCCTATGTCTTACAGCCTTTTTGCAGACTATGGGCACATGCTTCTCTGCTCTCGCAATCCATGCCACCCGTCCATGTTGGATCAGTCACCTCATCATCGACCAGGTCGTCTTCAAATTCCTGAAGGTCAACATCTTCGGTAATGGAGGTTTCAGGCTGACCTGATTGCATCTGTGTCTTCTCTTCCTCCAACACTTCCACCTGATTTCCCAGCCAACACCATGGCTTTTTTCTGGCCTTGGGTGCTCAAAGATCTGTGTATCACTGCACACCACTGCCTCACCTGCGTTGGTGGTGTTGTACGGTGAGAGGAAAGATATGTCAAAGGGTCCCATAAACAGTTCCTTAGAGTAACCTGCTTTAGTGTCATATGTTTCCTTAGAATACTGATATTGTGAGTAAGGAGGACCAGGCTGAGGATTTGATGGGCCAGCCTCTGGGCTACTCAAGTCTGTCTATGTGGACCCTTGGAATTTCCTACTCGACAAGAAACTGGAGCATTTTCTGGTAGCCAACTTGTTACCTGTTCACACTGTTCAGGGCGAAAGAGTGCTTTCCAACGTGGACAAGAAAATTGGGATAGGAAGGCAGAGGTAGATAAAGCAGGAACCTTTTTCTTTGGCTCAATCTCACTGCTTGGGCGACCACCACTGTCACTACCACCTCGTCCACGGCCCTTACCCCCTCTTTTTCCCATTTTTTTGGTTTGATTATTTGAAGGTGAATACTGTAACGAGACCTTTTCTACAGGCAGTGGAACAACACTGATGCCGGGTTGTTAAACTTGTGTTAATAGTTTCCCACGATATCTGTTTCTGTACGTCTAAAAACCTCAAGGTACCTTTATTGGACAAAGTACCACTTGGAGGAGTCAACAAAGATGTTCGGAATGTCTTTCAGCCCCAAAAGAAAACAGGGTTTGACACCACTTCTATTTTAGTATTGTTTTTTGGCACTGACACTGTGTTTTAGTAAGAGGTTCTGTAAGATATGAAGCCGCCAAATGTATGCTAGGTTGCTGTTAGGAAGGTATTTGCCTTCAGGCAGAAGTAGAGCCACTGACACCAAGTATTAATAAAAATTGGGTAACACTGAGACTGTGTTTTAATATGAGCAAGCCACTATCTAAGTTCTGTAAGATATGAAGCCCCCAAAATTATGTTAGTTTGCTGATAGGAAGGTATTGGCCTTCAGGCAGAAATAGTGCCACTTACACCGAGTATTAATAAAAATTGCTTAACACTGAGACTATATTTTAATATGAGCAAGCCACTATCTACAGTAAGTTCTGTAAGATATGAAGCCCCCAAAATTATACTAGTTTGCTATTGCTATTATACTAGTTTGCTATTTGCTAGTTTACTAGGTACTGGCCTTCAGGCAGAAATAGTGCGACTTACACCGAGTACTAATAAAAATTGGGAACACTGACACTGTGTGTTAGGTGCATCAGGCCACTATCTAAATTGTGTAAGATATGAAGCCACCACCAGGATGCTATATATTATGTATATTATGGTATTTGGCTTCAGGCAGAACTACAGGCTGTGACAGCAATTTTTTTTTTTTTTTAAACTTACACTATTTTTCTTTAGCAGTAGGATACTATGGAGTTTATATACGCTATGAAGGCAACACAAGGACTCAACTGAGCTGGTATGACTTAAGATGGGGGCTGACAGGCACTACACTACACCTGAACCCATTGTTTTGACAATTTTGGGCCTTTTTTTTGCAAGTTGTAATACCTATTGCTAGTATAACAGACACAAGGGATGTAGCAGCGCTGAGATTGTTGATTATTAATAGCAGATGTCAGGACAGCTTTAAATCTCTCCATGCCTGTGAATAAGCTCTCCCTGTATCGCACACTGCAGTAACAGACCATATGCATATAATAAGAGGATTTTTTTTCTTGGCCCGTTTAAAACAGGAACGGCTCTCATCTAAATAAGCAATGCACTAACACTGTCCCTATACCTGGTTCTACGATTTACACAGCTGGTAGCAGCTAGTGGACACTGTGTTCAGCCCTTACAAGGAGTATTTTGGATTGTGCAGCAGGAACGCTATGTCATAGAACGCACTGCACTGTCCATATACCTGGTTCTATGATTTACACAGCTGCTAGCAGGTAGTGGACACTGTGTTCAGTCTTTACAAGAACTATTATTAGTTCGCTGTATAAACGCTGTATAAACGCTGTCCCACACACAGGACAGTCTAGCTACACCGGCAGCTCAGGAATTAAGGCATATTCACAAAATGGCGGCAGCCTTATATAGCCCCTATGACGCTGTGCGGCCAAGCCAATCACAGTAACATCACAACAAAGATTGCTGCGGTGTTAATGTGAGGGCAAGCAACGTCAGATGTGTTCATTGGCTGGAGAAAGGCGCCAGGAAGACTAGAAATGAAAATGAAAGTATCGGAGTGAATACCATATTAGCCGTCGGATACCGAATACCTCGAATACCCCATTATCCGCCAGATACCGAATAGTGACGAATACATTTGCTCATCCCTACTTGTAACCTGACTTTAAATTCATCCATTGGTTTTATAAATTACTCTTTTGAAAGCTGAAACCCTCCCAAATTTGGTTAGGTCATGAAAATAAAGTTGCTGCAAAGCTGAAATATTGATTATTTAATGAACACAGAAAGATTTTGTCAGATTTTGGCAAGACAAAAGTTTTGTCACCTTGTCATATAATGCACTCAATCCTAGTTTACATCTTCACCTGTTCTCACTAAATGATCGGTTAATTAGTGGGTGTGTATAAAAAGAAACCCAGCACCCCAGACCTTCAGTTGAACTGCAACTTGACCTCTGACAACATGCCACAAATCCACCCTGCGACCAAAGCCTTGATTATCAAGAGGCTGAAGACCAGATCCACTGCAGAGGTGGCTGGCACCTTTAATGTGTCTTAGCGTCAAGTACAATAAATTAAAAAAAGATTTGAAGAGACTGGAGATGTTTTTGACAAGCCCAAGTCCAGCAGACCCCGCAAGACAACTGCTCAGGAGGAACGTTTGCTGGTTAGAAAATCCAAGGCCATCCCCTCTTCCACTGCAGCAGAGCTCCAACAGGCCTGGTCACCTCAAGTCCCTGTGTCAACTAGAACAGTTTGTAGGATTCTGTCTCGAAATAGCCTCTATGGTCGAATCAGTGCCCAGAAGCCAGCACTAACAAAATGCAATAAAAAGACGTGTGGCATTTGCCAAGTCCCACAGCCTGCTAAACAGGTGGATGCAGGAAATGTGGCAGAAGGTGGATTTCTCTGATGAATCTTCAGTTGAATTACACCACAGCCGCTGCAAATAGTGCAGGAGACCTACTGGAGCCCATATGGATCCAGAAAACAGTTAAGTTTGGTGGTGGAAAGATCATGGTCTGGGGTTACTCAGTATGGGGGTGTGAGAAATATTTGCAAGATGGAAAGCAATATCAATAGCCTAAAATATCAAGAAGTATTAGCTACCTCTTACATTCCCAATCATAAAAGGGGTCAAATTCTACAGCAGGATGGTGCTCCATCTCATATATCCATCTCTACAACAGAGTTCCTCCTGGCAAAGAAGATCAAGGTGCTCAAGGACTGATCAGCCCAGTCACCAGATATGAACATCATTGAGCATGTTTGGAGTATGATGAAAGAGGAAGCATAGAAGACAAAGCCAAAGAATCTAGATGAACTCTTGGAGGCATATATGACTGCATTCTTTGCTATTGCTGATGACGTCATCAATAAATTGTATAAATCATTATTGACCACATGGATGCAGTCCTTCAAGCTCATGGAAGTCACACAAAATATTAAATATGGCTCTAATTCCACCACAACTTCATTCACTAATGTTATGCAACATATCTTTGTATTAGAAGTTAATTATTTGTTTGAATTTTACATTACTTTTTGTGGGCGACAAAACTTTTGTCTTGCCAAAATCTGACCTTTCTGTGTTCATTAAATGATCAATATTTCAGCTTTGCAGCAACTTTATTTTCATACCCTAAACCAAATTTGGGAGGGTTTCAATTTTCAAAAGAGTAATTTATGAAACCAATGGATGAATTTAAAGTCAGGTTATAAGCTTTTATTTACATAACATGGATAAGCAACAGAACGTCTGTCAGGGACTGTATGGTAAAATTGCTGCCTTCTTCTTAGGGTCCGGTTAAGTATAATATATGCTGTATATATTTCATCATTCCCTTGGTTGCTATTGATGTGAATGTTGCCATTTTACTGTGATCCGCACTCTATATGCACACTACACCATATGTTGGTGGCTAGTGTGCATTAGCTTCTACTATGAACCTCCGCACATAAGCTTCTTAGAGTGACATCACTTTCTACAAGTGTCTGCACAATACGCGTGTGGCACATATGTCTACAATGGCTGCCACCACCAGTCTGAAACCATTTAAGGTATTATATTATGTATATAAGGAACACTAGTTTGTCAAACAGTGCAATACTTGCAACTCACTAAGCCACCCTTGAAGTGGCTATACACGAGGGGACAGTGACTTACCCCTAATCGCTAACTCTACCTTTGCTCCTGCTATTTTTCCAGTAATGCAGGTCCACCTATACTTTATTTAGATTATGTTAGTAGTTAAGTAATTTAGGATTTGATACATGGAATGGAGGCCTCCCATATGATGACAGGTTGAAAAAGTTACATATGTTTAGCTTAGAAAAAAGACGTCTCAGAGGAGATCTCATTTATATGTATAAATACATGTGTGGTCAATATAAAGGACTGGCTCATGACTTATTTCTTCCAAAGACAGTACTAAGGACCACGGGGCATACACTGCGAGTGGAAGAAAAGAGATTCCGCCAGCTAAATAGGAAAGGGTTCTTTACAGTTAGAGCAGTCAGATTGTGGAATGCCCTACCACAAGAGGTAGTAATGGCTGATACTACAACAGCTTTTATAAAAGGGCTGGATGATTTCCTCAGTACAGAAAACATTGTTGGTTATAAATGACAGTGACCAAATGTAGAATTGGTGGAGGAAGGTTGAACTAGATGGACCTAGGTCTTTTTTCAACCTAAGTAATTATGTAACTATGTAACTATATACATTCTATTGAGCTATTCCTTTTCAAGGTTTCACACTGAATCATTATCTCTTGTCATGTGTTCAGAAATTGCATTATTTGTGCCCTTTACAGTTATTTTACTTTAATTGAGATTAAGATATGTGCAATATACAGTGGTTACAGAAAGTATTCAAACCCCTTAACATTGTTCACTCTTTGTTTCATTGCAGCCATTTGGTAAATTCAAAATAGTTCATTTTTTTCATTAATGTACACTCTGCACCCCATCTTGAAAGAAAAAAAACCAGAAATGTAGAAACTTTTGCAAATTTATTAAACAAGAAAAATGGAAATATCACATGGTCATAAGTATTCAGACCCTTTGCTCAGACACTCATATTTAAGTCACATGCTGTCCATTTCCCTGTGATCCTCCTTCAGATGGTTCTACTCCTTCATTGCAATCCAGCTGTGTTTAATTAAACTGATAGGACTTGATTTGGAAAGGCACACACCTGTCTATAGAAGATCTCACAGCTCACAGTGCATGTCAGACCAAATGAGAATAATGAGGTGAAAGGAACTGCCCAAGGAGCTCAGAGACAGAATTGTGGCAAGGCACAGATCTGGCCAAGGTTACAAAAAAATTTCTGCAGTTCTCAAGGTTCCTAAAGAACAGTGGCCTCCATAATCCTTATTCTTGGCAATCTTGGGAGAAGAGCTTTGGTAAGAAAGGTAAAGAAGAACCCCAAGATCACTGTGGCTGCGTTCCAGAGATGCAGTAGGGAGATGGGAGAGAGTTCCACAAAGTCAACTATCACTGCAACGCTCCACCAGTTGGGCCTTAATGACAGAGTGGCCCAACAGAAGCCTCTCCTCAGTGCAAGACATATGAAAGCCTGCATAGCGTTTGCAAAAATATACATGAAGGACTCCCAGACTACGAGAAATAAGATTCTCTGGTCTGATGAGATGAAGATACAACTTTTCGGTGATAATTTTAAGCGTATGTGTGGAGAAAAGGAGGCACTGCTCATCACGTGCCCAATACAATCCCAACAGTGAAACATGGTGGTGGCAGCATCATGCTATGCAGGGACAGGAGGACTGGTTGCAGTTGAAGGAAAGATGAATGCGGCCAAGTACATCTTGGAAGAAAACCTCTTCCAGAGCGCTCTAGACATCAGACTTGGTCAAAGATTTGCCCTCCAACAAGACAATGGCCCTAAGCACACAGCTAAAATAACAAATGAGTGGCTTCAGAATAACTCTCTGACCATTTTTGACTGGCCCAGCAGAACCCTGACCTAAATCCAACTGAGCATCTCTGGACAGACCTGAAAATGGCTGTCCACCAACGTTCACCATCCCACCTGACGGATGTGCAAGAAAGAGTGGCAGACGATCCCCAAATCCAGGTGTGAAAAACTTGTTGCATCATTCCCAAGAAGACTCATGGCGGTACTAGAGCAAAAGGGTGCTTCTACTCAATACTGAACAAAGGGTCTCAATACTTATGACCATGTGATATTTGAGTTTTTATTGTTTAATTAATTTGCAAAAATGTCTACATTTCTGTTTTTTTTCTGACAAGATGGGGTGCAGAGTGCACATTAATGAGAAAAAAATGAACTTTTTTGAATTTACCAAATGGCTACAATGAAACAAAGAATGAAAAATTTAAAGTTGTCTGAATACTTTCCATAGCCACTGTAAATTATTTTTTGTGGTACCATAAATATTTTTCTACATCTTGATTATAGGTCTTGGTCTGTTCTTAAGAAACTACAGCCACTTATTTATCTATTTACGGTATTTATTCCTTCATTTATTCATTTATTTTCCCTAGTTAGCTTTTTTTGGGGTGATCTATGTCAAATATGGACTAGGTCTGATTTTTCTTGACCTGTATGTCATTTTAACATGTTTATTATCTGTATGATTGTAGTATCTCAATAAAATAATTATTTTTTAGGTGATCCTTTTGTGTGTACACTGTGTGCAGAATTAATAGGCAAATGAGTATTTTGATCACATGATACTTTTTATACATGTTGTCGTACTCCAAGCTGTATAGGCTTGAGAGCCAACTACCGATTAAGTAAATCAGGTGATGTGCATCTCTGTAATGAGGAGGGGTATGGTGTAATGACATCAACACTCTATATAAGGTGTTCTTATTAGCCACCTTCTTTTCCTTGGCAAAATGGGTCAGAAGAGAGATTTGACGGGCTCTGAAAAGTCCAAAATTGTGAGATGTCTTGCAGAAGGATACAGCAGTCTTGAAATTGCGAAACTTTTGAAGCATGGTCACTGAACAATCAAGCGTTTCATGGCAAATAGCCAACAGGGTGACAAGAAGCGTGTTGGGCAAAAAGGCGCAAAATAACTGCCCATAAATTGAGGAAAATCAAGCGTGAAGCAGCCAAGATGCCATTTGCCACCAGTTTGGCCATATTTCAGAGCTGCAACGTTACTGGAGTATCAAAAAGCACAAGGTGTACCATACTCAAGGCACATGGCCAAGGTAAGGAAGGCTGAAAAACGACTACCTTTGAACAAGAAATATAAGATAAAATGTCAAGACTGGGCCAAGAAATATCTTAAGACTGATTTTTCAAACATTTTATAGACTGATAAAATGAGAGTGACTCTTGATGGGCCAGATGGATGTCCCTGAGGCTGGATCAGTAAAGGGCAGAGAGCTCCACTCCATCTCAGACGCCAACAAGGTGGAGGTGGGGTAATGGTATGGGCTGGTATCATCAAAGATGAACTTGTGGGACCTTTTCGGATTGAGGATGGAGTGATGCTCAACTCCCAGACCTACTGCCAGTTTCTTGAAGACAACTTCTTCAAGCAGTGGTACAGGAAGAAGTCGGTATCGTTCAAGAAAAGCATGATTTTCATGCAGGACAATGTTCCATCACATGCATCCAATTACTCCACAGAGTGGCTGGCCAGTAATGGTCTAAAAGATGAAAAAATAATGACATGGCCCCCTTGTTTACCTGATCTGAACCCCATAGAGAACCTGTGGTCCCTCATAAAATGTGAGATCTACAGGGAGGGAAAACAGTACACCTTTTGGAACAGTGTCTGGGAGGCTGTGGTGGCTGCTGTACGCAATGTTGATCATAAACAGATCAAGCAACTGACAGAATCTATGGATGTTAGGCTGTTGAATCATAAAGAAAGGTGGCTATATTGGTCACTAATTTATTTGGGTTTTGTTTTTGCATGTCAGAAATGTTTATTTCTAAATTTTGTGCAGTTATATTGGTTTACCTGGTGAAAATAAACAAGTGAGATGGGAATATATTTGGATTTTATTAAGTTGCCTAATAATTCTGCACAGTAATAGTTACCTGCACAAACAGATATCCTCCTAAGATAGCCAAATCTAAAAAAACCAACACTCCAACTTCCACAAAAAATAAGCTTTGATATCTATGAGTCTTTTGGGTTGATTGAGAACATAGTTGTTGATCAATAATAAAAAAAATCCTCTAAAATACAACTTGCCTAATAATTCTGCACATGGTGTATATAACGTTCTATAACTTTCTTTTCTCTTCATTATCTGTTATTGCATTGTGGTACGTGAAGGCACTCCCGTTTAAAAGGTGGTGCCCTCCTGTTTATATTTATTTACATTTATTTATATTTACATTTATTTACAACATGGCTACAGCTTTACCATGTATGGTAAGCAATCCCTGCATGTTTAGTGGCTAACAGACAAAAAATATGCGGGATACTCAGCTGAGTTACGAGTGTGCCAGAGCACCCTCATCGAGTATTGATCAGTACCGAGGATGCTCAATCATCATTAGTTATTACATAAACATGTAACCAAAATGACATTCTCTGTTAAATGCGAAAAATTTAAGAAATAGTAATTCCTGATTCTGTGCATACTGCGTGTCTATGAGTGGTCTGTACATTGTCACCCACATGCTTAGTATGTACTAAATCTATATTTCTCCTAAAGTATGTTTATGGAAGGTTTCATAACCATTGACTATAAATAATTCTCCATCTTATCTACAATGTGTAATAATTTAAAGGAGCCTGTTCATGTGAAAAATGCTCTTAACTTGCACGTATAGGGTTAATATGCAGGTTAATAGCATTCTAAAGCCGTACAACCTCCTAACTGAAAGTCTGTCTACTGGGAGGAAATTAACTTTGTTCCTCCCATCAACCTCAGGTTTTCAGTCATAGAAGTGTGGCCGGAATGGTTTGAGAAACAACTCAGTACATAGTGAGCTACTGTTGTAACTACACTCCCTTCAGTGTCTGACAGTTGGCTCCTTGTTTATTCACGGTTGGGATGGCTATCAGTCAGTGTCGGGGCATGTTACAGTAGTCGCTCACTGTGCACTGAACTGTGATTGAAGCTGCTCTTGTGTCCGAAAGCCAGAGGCTGCTGGGAGGAATAAAGTTAATTTTCTCCCAGTAGCTGTGCTTGCAGTTGGAGGGCCAGACAGCTTTAGAATGGTATTAGCCTGCAGATTAACTCCAAATCTGCAGGTTAGTAGCTTCTTGTCATATAACTGTTTCCCTTCAAGAACTGTGGTAGAACACATCAGGATGGTTAAATTATATTTAGTCAATACTGGAATAAAGGCTGCTTTACAAGCAACGACATCGCTAACAAGATGTCGCTGGGATCATGGAATTCGTGACGCACATCCGGCCCCGTTAGTAGAGACAAGCGAACCGGTCACGGTTCGGCTCGAGCGTGGTTCGCCGAACGGAGGTCGTGTTCGAGTTCGGTTCGGCGAACCAGTTCGACGAACCACTCGAACCCCATAGGAAACAATGGGAGGCAATCACAAACACATAAAAACACCTAGAAAACACACTCAAAGGTGTCCAAAAGGTGACAAACAACTCACAACACAACACAAACACATGGGAAAGTGACAAGAACAAATTCTCATGTGAAAACAAAACAGCGTTACGAGAAAAAAGAGGACGAGACACAGATATAGGCATGGCATGCCCTTCTAAAATCATGTAAAACACCGCAAGGTGACTCCAAGCGGAGTATCCCTTTTTTCCAAAAATTGGGCCACACAGACACCCCTTCAGTGGCAGCACTTGTGCCCTAGTTGTACGCTTCACAGGTAGATTTGTATCAAGCATATTCAAAAATACGCCATCCTTAACCGTCCCCAGGATGACGCCGGGGTAGGTAGCAAAGTCTTTGCTGAACCATCACTTGTTCATCTTGTCTCCTTTTTAAAACACAGCTTTCCAAGCAGAGTCTCCCTTTTTTCCAAAAATTGGGCCACACAGACACCCATTCAGTGGCAGCACTTGTGTCCCAGTTGTACACTTCACAGGTAGATTTGCATCAAGCACATTCAAAAACACGCCATACTTAACCATCCCCAGGATGACACCGGGGTAGGTAGCAAAGTCTTTGCTGAACCATGACTTGTTCATCTTGGCTCCTTTTTAAAAACACAGCAAGAGTTACTCCAAGCAGAGTCTCCCTTTTTTCCAAAACTTGGGCCACACAGACACCCCTTCAGTGGCAGCACTTGTGTCCCAGTTGTAAACTTGACAGGTACATTAGCATAAAGCACATTCAAAATCCACAAGCCTTTATTGTCCACAGGATGACACAGGAGTCGTAAAGTCCTTGCGGATCCATGACTTGTTCATCTTGATGAACGTTAGTCTTTCCACATTGTCAGTGGACAGACGCGTGCACTTATCTGTCAGCAAACACCCAGCAGCACTGAAGACACGTTCTGAGACAACGCTAACAGCTAGACACGACAAGATTTCCAAGGCGTAAGTGGAGAGCTCAGGCCATTTTTCAAGATTTGAAGCCCAAAATGAGCAAGGCTCCATTTGCAAAGTCATGGCATCGATGTTCATTTGGAGATATTCCTATATCATCCTCTCCAGCCGTTGACTATGTGTAAGACTTCTTGTCTCTGGTGGCCTTGCAAGGGATGGTCTAAAAAAAATTCAATAAAATTGCTGTTACCAGCACCAGATACGGTGCTGCTGGTACGGTTAGACTGTTGATGATGAGACAGTCCCATGTTTGTCAAGTTACAACTGGGAGATTCACTCCGTGCAACACGGTGGTTTGGTGGAAAAGCCGAGCTAAGATCGGGAAACAGCTTCTGCTGATACTCCTGCATACGTGCGTCCCTTTCTATGGCTGGAATTATGTCACAAAATTTGGACTTGTATCGGGGATCTAATAGTGTGGAAAGCCAGTAGTCATCATCACTTCTAATTTTGACAATACGAGTGTCATGTTGTAGGTAGTGCAGCAAGAAGGCGCTCATGTGTCTTGCGCAGCCATGCGGACCAAGTCCGTGCTGTGTTTGTGGCATAGAGGTGCTAACCTGTCCTTTCTTCCTCTGACATCTCCCCCCAACCTCTTTCAACTGAAATTTGACCAAGGTTTCCCTCATCTGCTGAGTCTTCCATGTCCATGGACAGTTCATCCTCCATTTCTTCATGTTCTCCTGCACCTTCCTCGACATTTTGCCTGCTACCATTCGCCCTTATTGATCCCTGTCCCCCATGGTCCCATGCCTGCCACCTTGGTGATGATGAACGTCTGGACCTTGGTGATGTTGTTGGCCCTTGTGCATATGAATCCTCCTGTACTTCCTCCCCTTCCTGTTGTCCCACCCCCCGACTCCGAATAGTGTTTAGCGTGTGCTCCAGCATGTAAATGACTGGAATTGTCATGCTGATAATGGCATTGTCAGCTCTAAACATATTCGTTGCCATATCGAAACTGTGCAGAAGGGTGCATAGGTCCTTGATCTGAGACCACTCCATGAGGGTGATCTGCCCCACCTCTGCATCTCGTTGGCCCAGGCTATATGTCATGACGTATTGCACCAGTGCTCGGCGGTGCTGCCACAGTCGCTGTAACATGTGGAGAGTCGAATTCCAGCGTCTCGGCACATTGCATTTCAGGCGATGAACCAAAGGCCGAAAGACTTCTAGAGCGATGCAAGTCGCTCAGCTGCGGCGGTTGAACGGCGGAAGTTTTCGTGCCCTGTGCAGAAAGCCATCTAGGCCAGGATAGTGTGTTAAAAATTGCTGGACAACAAGGTTCAACACGTGAGCCATACAAGGCTTGTGTGTCACCTTGCCCAGGCGAAGGACCGCACCCAGGATTGCAGCATTGTCGCACACGGCCTTACCAGGCTGCAGGTTGAGTGGAGACAACCATTTACCAAACTCAGTCTCCAGAGCTGCCCACAACTCAGCCACTGTGTGACTCTTATTTCCAAGACATTTCAAGATAAAGACCGCCTGATGCCGTTGCGCTCTGCTGCCAGCATAGTAATGAGGTGTGCGTGATTCCTTGTGCGCAGTTACAACGCTGGTGGCCTGACCAGGCAGGCTTGGGGTGGAGGTGGAGGACCCAGACGAGGTTGAGAAGGCAGAAGCAGTGGAGGAACTTGGACAGACAGAGGATTGACGCACAAGTCGTGGGGACGGCAAGACTTGTGCAGCAGACCCTTCACCATCTATCACCATAGTTACCCAGTGCCCAGTCAGCGACATGTAACGTCCCTGTCCATGCTTACTGGTCCAAGTATTGGTGGTGAAATGCACCCGTTCACACACAGAGTTTCTCAAGGAAGCGGTGATGTTGTGTGCGACATGCTGGTGTAGCACAGGCACACCTTTCTTAGAGAAGTAGTGGCGACTGGGCATCTGGTACTGGGGCACAGCGATGGACATAAGGTCTTGAAAATCCTGTGTGTCCACCAGGCGCAAAGGCAGCATTTCGGTAGCCAAGAGCTTACAGAGGGTGAAAGTCAACCTCTTAGCTTTGTCATGGGTCGGAGGAAATGACCTTTTATTTGTCCACATCTGAGGGACAGAGATCTGGCTGCTGTGTGTAGACGGTGGTGAGTAGTGTGTCCCTGGAAAAATGCAGGTTTGTGAGGAAAATGCAGTCGGAGACATGATGTTGCCTTCATCCAAAGTTGGTGCGGTCGATGTCTGATAGAGCTGTACACCCGCACTTGTTTCACCTTCCAAACCAACTGACGACCTACCAAGAAAACTGCCTGTTGCGGTTACAGTGGGGGAGGTTGTGCGTGGAAAACCAGGTGTGACAGCTGTCCCCTAGAAGATGAAGAGCGCGCGGATGTACTGGAAGGGGCAGGCGGTGGATGGTCCACTCCGCTAGGCCGCATTGCAGCACGGTGAGCTTCCAACTGGGACATATATTTATTCATGTGACGATTCATGGAAGAAGTTGTCAAACTGCTGAGGTTTTTGCCTCTACTTACAGATTCCCAGAAATTGATTTGGGCAATCCTTTGCAAGGTCAAAAAAGGTCAAAAAAGGACCAGGCTAGGCAAGGCTTAGAGGACATGCGACCTGCTGAGCCACCCCGACTAGTACTCAGAGACAGAATGGTGTTGAGTGGAATGAGTTGTAGACGTGCTACCAGTACTCCTCCTCTGTCCAGGAAGGCGCAAGGTAACTTCGTCGTCATTTGCATCCTCCTCCACTGCCTCTGTTGACCTCCTCGAGTGCCTGACTGTGGGTTGACAGTAGGTGGGATCAAGAACTTCCTCATCAAGCGTTGTGTTTGCACTCCCCTCACCCTCAGACCTAGCCTCTTCCTGCCGTAACCGAGTATTTAAGTTGTCATCCCAATCTGGTATCTGCATCTCATCGTCATGAGTATGTTCCTCATTGTCTCCAACAACAGGTGTCACAGTTTGTGAATAAGGGTCAACATTATGCTCATAAACTTGGTCATCACGGCCTGAATCTGAGTCACAAAGGTTCTGGGCATCACTGCAGACCATTTCCTGTTCTGTACTCACTGTAGCTTGGGAGCATACCTCTGATTCCCAGGCTATAGTGTGACTGAACAGCTCGGCAGACTCAGCCATCTCTGTTCCACCATACTGTGCAGGGCGGATGGAGACTTGAGAGCTGGGAGAAAGCAAGTGTGATTGGGAAAGTAGTAGACATCTTACTTTTGCTGGAAGATGGCCTATCTTCAGCAGATGTTAATGTAGCTTTGCCACCTTCCCCATGGACAAAAACTTTTTTTCCTTTTCCAACACGCCTGTTCCCCTTTCCACCAGCATCTGTCATTTTGCCACTCATTTTGATAGCGACAAGATTGTCCACTTAAAATGTGGTAGTAAAAATTGAGAGGTGGTGTAGATTGCAGAGGTGGTCTAGCTTTATTGACAGCTGAAGAAACAACACTGACTATCCCTGACAATACAACTATGGCATGGCCCTTAAACTGGCAGCACAGTTTTCTATTATAATAGCTTAGTAAAAATGTACAGGAGGGTATAATGCTGAGGTGATGAAAATTGCTTTGCACAAGTGGAACACTAATGGAGTACAGCAGCCACTTTTTGGATGCCACTAAGTTTCAGCAGTGTTTGCTATTATAATAGCTTCGTAAAAATGAGCAGGAGGGTGGAATGCAGAGGTGCTGGAAATTGCTTGGCACCAGTGGGACACTAATGGAGTACAGTAGCCTCTTTTTGGATGGCACTAACTGGCAGCACTTTTTGCAATTAAAATGGCTTTGCAAAAAAGGGCAGGAGGGTAGAATGCAGAGGTGGTGGTACTTGCTTGGCACAAATGGCACACTAATGGAGTACAGCAGCCACTTTTTGTATGGCACTAACTGGCAGCACTCTGCAATTAAAATGGCTTTGCAAAAAAGGGCAGGAGGGTACAGTGGCCGGGTTGTGGGTCAGTGTAGAGGAAAGGAAGCCTCACTTTCTATCCCTCCTAATGGTGAAATGCAGCAAGGAAGTCCCTGACTTAAGGTACACAGACGCTGTTATCTGAAGCCTTATACAGCGTTTCCACAGACCTGACTGTCACCTATGGCTCTGAGCCTGAGGAAATGAGCCCTCAAAAGGGCTGAAATAAACTTCTGTCCCTAATCTGTAGAGCGCTGTGTGTATAGCGTACACAGCAGGACCGGCGACAGGAGCTGCGTGAGCGGTGACTGTCACCCAGACACAGAAGGCATATAATGGCGTCCTGAGGGAAAATGGCCGTATTTATAATGCAAGGACATGTGACATTCACAGCCTATGACACATGCCCTTGCTTGTCTGGCAAAAAGTCCACTTAGCTGTGTGTGTGTCTGGGATTGGCTGACATGCTGGCCCGCCCCACTACACGCGCGCTTAGAAAAAAAAAAATAATAAAATGGCGATTGGCATTTTCTCAGCCCCACAGATCTAAAACCCGTTTCCCCCGCACACTATACGCTGAAATTTGATAATAGTGTGAATCACAGAGTGACTCACACTATTGCAGTGAAAAGCCAGCTAGTAATTAGCTAGGCTTTTTGCTGATAGAACTGTTCTCGAATGTAACTCGAGCTGCCGAACTTTTAGCAAAAAGCTCGAGTTCTAGTTCTATCTAGAACACTCCCCAAAATCACTCGAACCTAGACCTGGCGAACCTCGAACCACGAACCACGTTCCACTCTACTCGTTAGTTACGTTGTTGCGTGTGAAACGCACGAACGACCGTTAACAATCAAAATTACTTACTTGATCGTTGACAGTTGACGCGCCACTCCATTCCCGATTATTGTTGCTGTTGCAGGACGCAGGTTGTTCGTCGTTCCTGAGGCAGCACACATCACTATGTGTGACACCGCAGGAACGAGGAACATCACCGTACCTCCGGCCGCCCACAATGAGGAAGGAAGGAGGTGGGCGGGATGTTCGTCCCGCTAATCTCCACCCCTCTGCTTCTATTGGGCAGCCGCTTAGTGAAGCCGCTGTGACGCCACACAAATCACCGCCTTAGAAAGTAGGCGGTCCACCGGCCACAGCGACATCGCTAGGCAGGTAAGTATGTGTGACGGGGGAAAGCGATGGTGTGCACCACGGGCAGCGATTTTCCCGTGACGCACAACTGATAAGGGCGGGTACGCTTGCTAGCGATATCGGTACCGATATCGCTGCGTGTAAAGTGCCCTTAAGTGTGTAAAGAAGGAGAATGAACAGAATTGTATGATGATAGGAAATTCTCTGATTGTCCACACAGAGGCTCTTTGTACAGATACAGCAGGAATGTTTGAGTGATGAGCAGCATGGAGAAAATGAATTTAATCATGCCTATATTCACAGGTTTATAGTGCAGTGCTTTTATTATCCTCATTGAATATTCATAAAACAGTTTACCTCCATGATTATCAATAGCAAAACTTTTTCAAGGTTATTTTACACAAGGCAACAAAAGTCAAAGTGATCACTGACTTAATGTAGATGCAAAATTATGGTAAAATATACAGGTTATACACATGTTCAAGGCAAACCTTATGATTAGCTAATAGAAAATTACCTTGAAGAAGCAATTCAGTAGCTGTTTAAAGTGTACATAACACTATAAGAATGGGTTTCTATATATCAGAGCCACCTTTATTTATTTTTTTTGTGTTAAAACTGATGTAAAATGGAATCAATTGTTATTTAGCTTTTTCACTGTAAAACTGGTGTGCGTGATAGAGAAAAAATAATGTTATGTATTCTGGTCTGGCTCAGACACAAGAACTGATGTGCTGGATGAATGGGAACGATTCCATACCAAACTATAGGATCTGTTTTAATATCAGTTTCCTTCTGGTGTTCAACTGTCACGTCGGAGCGAAAATAAAGCTGGATATCGGATATGTGTAAACCTGGTGCTAATTTTGATTTAGCTCTCCTAGTTTGACATAGTAGCTTGTAGTTGCCATTGTTAATGCTATCTGCTATGCAGAGAAGATTGCCTGGTGCTGGTATTTCAGTTATTATATCTATTGCAAAGATGTAATGTGATTTCAAGAGTTGGTCCGACAATTAAAATGTATTTTCGAAATATCTATCCTTCTATTTCCACCCCTAATGTCACCTTCTTTCAAAGAAGAATTGTGGGGGCAGATCGGAAAAGAGTGCCAACAATCATTTCCCATAGCATCTATCAACATAAATCGTAGAATCATAGAATGGTAGAGATGGAAGGGACCTCAAAGGCCATCGGGTCCAACCCCCTGCGATTGCTTGTTCTCCTAAATCATCCCAGCTATATGTTTATCCAGCTTCCTCTTGAAGATTTCCATTGATAGAGAGCTCACCACCTCCCGTGGTCGCCTGTTCCACTCTCTGACTGCCCTCACACCTCCCGTAATAGCCTGTTCCACTCTCTGACTGCCCTCACACCTCCCGTAATAGCCTGTTCCACTCCCTGACTGCCCTCACTGTCAGAACGTTTTTCCTATTGTCTAATCTGAATCTCCTTCCTTTAAGTTTCACCCCATTGCTTGTTGTACTTTCTTGTGCTAATGAGAATAGGGTAGTTCCCTCTGCACTGTGACTACCTTTCAGATATTTGTAGATCCAGGACACCTTCAGAGGGGATGCAAGAAACTAGTAAGTATCTACAGTGCCGCCCCCTTGTTATACCCTGAACAAGGAGGGGATATAAATGCTGTGGGGAGTGAGTGCAGCCTCAGCTTCCTGTGACGCCACACTTGAGAACCCTCTCAAATGAAACATCACGGTAAGTTCAATTTATGTATTAGTAGTGACTCGCCCACCCCAGGGCTATGGGACACCCGGTGCCGGGCCGGACTAGTCCGGTGGTAGTCAGTGGTGGCTGGGCCCGGCTCCGTCGCCCTGGTGGGTGTCAGTAAAATATGTGGCTTGATGAATAAAGTTTATGTTCATGACGCCACCTGTGGTATGCGGCTATTAGGCCGCCGCTGCGGTGTAAGGCCTCCGGGGTGATAATATGGCAGCAATGGTGGTACTGCTCCCCACAGGTGGAGCGATGCCCCGGGGCACAGTTGGTGCTTGTGAGTGTCTATGCAGATGAAATAACAGAGGCAACTTCAAGGGTACAGTTTCAAGTTCTTTACTCACAATTCTTGTCACAGTCCTGCAGGGACCCTTGGACTGCTGGGACCACTGTCAGGGACCTCCGCCGTTTCTGGGTGATTCTGGGAGTAAAAGCCGGTACCCTTCTCTTAAGTGTCTCTGCCTTCAGCTGTCTTCCTTAGCCTTGCCTTGGTAGGTTGAACCTGGCTTGGCCTCCACAACAGCCTCCAGGCTGGGGAGTCACCTGTCAGCTGATTATCCCTTTTCTAGAGGTACTGCTGTGGGCTGTGGCCCGGGGAGTTTACAACATTCCCTGGGCCTCGGTTTTTACTGTCTGGAGATGATTTTGCACTCCTCCGGTTTCTAGGGACTGTCCCCTGTTGCAGCTTGATCCCTCCACCGATGTTCTTGTGGAACAGGCCACCGCAGCTCTACAGCTACCCATGGCCCTGGAATCCCTACTTCTCTCTGCTTGGTGTCACCTGGACCCTCTGAGTCCCAGGATCTTCACCAGGAAGCGTCTCTTTCTTCTTCTCAGCTCCTGACTGACTAGAGCTGTCTTTCCTTCTCTCCTCCTTGCCTGCCTCCTGCAGACCTCCTCCTCCTTCCCCACTCTCTCTCAGACTTCTGTTGCTTTCTCTGTGCGGACACTCTGAGCTCACAGAGCTCCTTTCTCTTTCACAGCTACATGCTGGCTCCTCACTCTCTCACTCTCTGAGGTAAACTGAAACTAACTTGACCTTCCTTTCTCTGACTGCTCTCTGGTGGCTCCTCCCACCTCCCCAGTTGCTAAGCTGTACCCTATAGGAGCAGGGATGGGTCTTACGGCCCCTCCCAGCATGCAGCATGGGAGGGTTACTGCCAATGTCCCTGGTCCCAGTATGTACCTAACAATGGGTGTTGTGTAGATTTACCAGGGGACCGGCGTTCACTCCTTTCCTCACCCAGAATGGGGCATCACACCGCTGGGTGGGGTGCAATGTCCTGTGGCGACGGAAGCTTCAGGGGCACCACACTCCCCCACAGCGAATCCCAGCACGTCCTCGGGCTGAAAAACAACAGAAAATGTGGAAAGAAACTGCAAAAAAACATTTTTACATGCATGTAACAAAAACAATAAAACTTTTCTTCCCTTTATGGGAGGCATAGGTACTTAAACGTTGCAAAAACGTTCTTATAAAGAAACTCTATATGTGCACTTCCAGTCCATTGCACGGTTTGGGCACATCCCCCATAATTCTGGTAGGGGGGGTGACTTCTTCAAAAAGCACTAGGGGCAGTAAGGCAGGAAAGGGTGTCATCTTCAAAAAGAACATTAGGGCAGCACAAAAGGGACATCTTCACAAAGAATGAGGGGCTGACAGGGGCTATATACAGTTCAGCATCTTCTTACTTCTTTACATGTAGGGATTCTTCTCCGGCTCCCCACCTGGCAGCAGGTAGACAGCGGTCAGCACAGTCTGCGTCTGCTGGTCTTGGCGGGCCGTGCCTGGCATGGTGGCGGCCTGTATTGGAGTCGCTGCTGTGACCGATTCTTGACGGGCCGCACCTGGCGTGGCTGCGGCCTGGGCTTGGCGGGCCGCATCTGCGGCGTGGATTAACGTCGCCGCTGCGGCGGGATCTTGCTTGTCCGAGCGGGGTATCGCTGCTGGGGCCTGAGCTGGACGGGCCGGGCTTGGCGTCGCTGCTGTGGTGTGGATGGGCGTCGCTCCGGCGGCGAAATCTTGGCGGGCCGCACCTGGCGTGGCTGCGGCCTGGATCGGTGTCGCCGTGCCGGGCGTCTCTCCAGGGACCGCGGGCATGGCAGCGGGGGTTGGGGCACTCGCGCCGGGCGTCTCTCCAGGGACCGCGGGCATGGCAGCGGGGGTTGGGGCACTCGCGCCGGCAGGGGCAGCATGGGACTCACCCAGATCTAGGCCGGAGATGCTCTGCAGCAGGATCGGCATCGCAGGTGTGGACTCTGGATGGACGTGGGCATCACCCCCACGCAGGCCTCGCTGCACAGACTTCTGCAGACTCCTCATGGCCAGCACCATCTCCTTCCCCCACACGGCTGTCTCCCATCTGCTCTGCTTCTTCATCCCATCAGCCATCCTTCCGACCTCAGCCTCCAGCTCAGCGGCGGTCACAGGCCTGATCCAGGTGAGCTCCCCCTGGCCTCCGCTTACAGGAGCCATTTTCTCTCTTCCTCCAGACAGCAGCATTAACTGCCTGTCAGTTTCTTAGCGCGCCATTTTTCTCTCCTCCGCTCTCCATAGCGGGCACTGCTTTGCGCTCTTTTCTTGGACAAGGGGGCGGGGCTACTCTTCGCAACCCTTCTGCAGGCACGCCCCCCTTCTTCCCGCTCTCAGTGTCTTCAATGGCGGCAGTTTCTCACAGTATAACACAGGCTATTTCACGATTCTTCAGGCGCACAGTACCCGGTGGAACTGGGCACGTTATCCTGTTCGTGACGCCAAAGTTGACTCGCCCACCCCAGGGCTATGGGACACCCGGTGCCGGGCCGGACTAGTCCGGTGGTAGTCAGTGGTGGCTGGGCCCGGCTCCGTCGCCCTGGTGGGTGTCAGTAAAATATGTGACTTGATGAATAAAGTTTGTGTTCGTGACGCCACCTGTGGTATGCGGCTATTAAGCCGCTGCTGCGGTGTAAGGCCTCCGGGGTGATAATATGGCAGCAATGGTGGTACTGCTCCCCACAGGTGGAGCGATGCCCCGGGGCACAGTTGGTGCTTGTGAGTGTCTATGCAGATGAAATAACAGAGGCAACTTCAAGGGTACAGTTTCAAGTTCTTTACTCACAATTCTTGTCACAGTCCTGCAGGGACCCTTGGACTGCTGGGACCACTGTCAGGGACCTCCGCCGTTTCTGGGTGATTCTGGGAGTAAAAGCCGGTACCCTTCTCTTAGGTGTCTCTGCCTTCAGCTGTGTTCCTTAGCCTTGCCTTGGTAGGTTGAACCTGGCTTGGCCTCCACAACAGCCTCCAGGCTGGGGAGTCACCTGTCAGCTGATTATCCCTTTTCTAGAGGTACTGCTGTGGGCTGTGGCCCGGGGAGTTTACAACATTCCCTGGGCCTCGGTTTTTACTGTCTGGAGATGATTTTGCACTCCTCCGGTTTCTTGGGACTGTCCCCTGTTGCAGCTTGATCCCTCCACCGATGTTCTTGTGGAACAGGCCACCACAGCTCCACAGCTACCCATGGCCCTGGAATCCCTTCTTCTCTCTGCTTGGTGTCACCTGGACCCTCTGAGTCCCAGGATCTTCACCAGGAAGCGTCTCTTTCTTCTTCTCAGCTCCTGACTGACTAGAGCTGTCTTTCCTTCTCTCCTCCTTGCCTGCCTCCTGCAGACCTCCTCCTCCTTCCCCACTCTCTCTCAGACTTCTGTTGCTTTCTCTGTGCGGACACTCTGAGCTCACAGAGCTCCTTTCTCTTTCACAGCTACATGCTGGCTCCTCACTCTCTCACTCTCTGAGGTAAACTGAAACTAACTTGACCTTCCTTTCTCTGACTGCTCTCTGGTGGCTCCTCCCACCTCCCCAGTTGCTAAGCTGTACCCTATAGGAGCAGGGATGGGTCTTACGGCCCCTCCCAGCATGCAGCATTGGAGGGTTACTGCCAATGTCCCTGGTCCCAGTATGTACCTAACAATGGGTGTTGTGTAGATTTACCAGGGGACCGGCGTTCACTCCTTTCCTCACCCAGAATGGGGCATCACACCGCTGGGTGGGGTGCAATGTCCTGTGGCGACGGAAGCCTCAGGGGCGCCACAGTAGAATAGGGAGGGGTGTAGGCTATTGTGTAATAAAGATAATTATAAAAGTGGTTAGAGGGTAAAAATCGATATATAGAAAATCAATTTTAGGTGCCAGACCTACCCTTTAAATTGTAAAGTTGATATTGGATTTAGTAACAGCCTTATGAAAGTAAATTGAACTTATCACAACAGAAGGTTTACTTATTAAGCTTTGCTTATATAGCGCCAATATATTCCAAAGCACATTACAGACATCGTCACTGTTCTCATTTCATTGGGGATCACAATCTAAATCTAAATCTAAATTCCATATCAGTGTGTTTTACATGAAAGAAAACTTACATACGGCCCTACATACGGTGCACAGTGCAGTTTTTGATGTCGGTGGGGTCAAATCGAAAGTGACGCACATCCGGCGTCGCAGTCGATATCGCAACGTGTAAAACCTTTTTGATACGATGAACGAGCGCAAAAGCGTCATTATCGTATCATCGCTGCAGCCTCCGACATTTCCATAATGCCGGTGCAGCAACAGGTGCGATGTTGTTCCTCGCTCCTGCGGCAGCACACATCGCTGTGTGGGAAGCCGCAGGAGCGAGGAACTTCACCTTACCTGCCGCCGGCTGCAATGAGAAGGACGGAGGTGGGCGGGATGTTTACATTCTGCTCATCTCCGCCCCTCCACTTCAATTGGCCGCCTGCCGTGTGACGTCGCTGTGACGCTGCACGACCCGCCCCCTTAGGAAGGAGGCGGGTCGCCGGCCAGAGGGGCGTCGCACGGCAGGTATGTGCGTGTGAAACTGCCGTAGCGATAATAATCGCTACGGCAGCTTTCACTAGATATTGCACGTGCGACGGGGGCGGGACTATCGCTGCAGCATCGGTAACACATTGTTACCGATGTCGCAGCGTGCAAAGCCCGCCTAAGATGCATGCATTTCCTTCCCCAGCAAAGTTTATGAGAATTCAGAAATGCTGTGCGCACGTTGCTTCTTTTTTGCTTGCAGATTTGGGTGCAGAAAACAGAAGCAGTATGTCACGTCTTTCTGCATTTTTCTCTTTTTTTCCCCATTGAATATAGTAAAAAAAAGCAGGGGCAAAAACGTATGGGTGCATTTTTCTGCCAGAGGGTGCATATTTTGCTGATGAAACAAAACTGCAGTGTGCGCACATAGCTTTAAACACAAGGGTAATGTATAAACTCCTTTCAGATTTTGTCTTTGGTGGGATTTGATGCAGGACCCCAGTGCCGTAATGCTAACCACTCAGCGGCCATGCTGCTACGTCTTAATACACATTTGCTGTAATGTTCAAAAAAACACTACAAGAGTGGCATCAACAGTCCCAAATGGAAAGTCAAAGTCAGGGAACCCTAAGCAAGGAAATACATGTTTACTCAACTTCTCCATTGCATTGGAAAGTTTTTGAAAATTTTTAGCAAACGTGATGTTTCTGGAAAATTGACAATGCTGAGTAATAAGAATAATAAAGAAAAAGGCTGAGTTTTATACACGCAAGAAGACATTTTCTAGTTTAGTTTGAGAATTTTTTTTTGCAATGGACTTGTGGTTTATGGTTATAAAAATGGACTAGTGAGCCTAATACTATAGTTTTCATTTTATAAGACGCACCGGATTATAAGACGCACCCCAAATTTAGAGATAAAAAAAAGGTAAAAAAAATTAAAATGTGGTCCGGCTTATACTCCGGTGTTGTCATGCTGGAGGGGGGCAGCAGTGGTGGTAAAGCGGGGTCACAGGAGGCAGAGGTTGTGCTGGCAGCCATGGCGGGTCCATGGTGGCAGCGGCGGGTCAGTGGCGGCAGCGACGGCGGGTCAGTGGCGTCAGCAGTGGTGGGTCAGTAGTTGCAGCAGCGGCGCCGGTCAGTGGTGGAGCAGGCCGATGCGGTGAATGTCCCAGTCTGTCCGTGGTCCCGGTTCAAATGATGGCGCATGCGCAAATGGAGCTCTCATACAAGAGCTCCATCTGCGCATGCACTGACTGTTGGCGCCATCATTTGAAACTGGGACTGCGGAGACACTGGGAAACCTGCTTCACAGCCACCACAGTCCGCAAAGCCACCCGCCCACACGCACAGAGTGGCAGCCAGCAGGCCCATCCACCCGCACAGAGAGGCAGCCGGCCTCCAGGACAGAGAGGCAGTTGGCACCGACAGGCACCCAGCTGCCCACACACAGCCACAGGCACCCAGCTACCCAAACGCAGCCAAAGGCATCCGGCCGCCCCAACGCACCCAGTCGCTGCACAGACAGCCCCCCTGGTAAGCTATATTTGGATTTTAAGACGCACCCCTCATTTTCCTCCTGGGGAAGAAAAGTGCGTCTTATAATCCGAAAAATACGGTATATATTATACCTTCCACTGCTAAATGATGCTAACAATCTCTGGTAGCATCATTAGGCTAAAGGCCCTGTTACACGCAACGACGTATCTAACGATATATCACCGGGGTCACGGATTCCGTGACGCACATACGGCATCGTTAGCGACGTCGTTGTATGTGACGCCAACGAACGGCCGATAATGATCAAAAATACTCACCTTATCATTGATCGTTGACACGTCATTCATTTTCAAAAAATTGTTGATTGTTGAGGACGCAGATTGTTCGTCGTTCCTGCGGCAGCACACATCGCTACGTGTGACACCCCAGGAACGACGAACAACAGCTTACCTGCGGTCGCCGACAATGAGGAAAGAAGGAGGTGGACGGGATGTTACGGCTGCTCATCTCCACCTCTCCGCTTCTATTGGGCGGCCACTTAGTGACGCCGCTGTGACGCCGCACGAACCACCCCCTTAGAAAGGATGCGGTCCGCCGGCAACAGCGACGTCGCTAGACAGGTAAGTTCGTGTGACAGCTCCTAACAATTTTGTGTGCCACGGGCAGCGATTTGCCTGTGACGCACAAACGACGGGGGCGGGTGCTTTCACTAGCGATATCGCTAGCGATATCACTGTGTGTAAAGCCCCCTTTAGTTCTCATGTCCAGGAATCATCTGTTAGATGCATCCAGCTGCATTCCGTTGGCAAAAAAAGTTGCGCAGGCACAACTTTTTTTGTCTATTTTTAAAGAATTGATTTCAATTGGATCCATTATTTTAATATTGCAGTTTATGGAAAACGGATTTGTTAGCAGATTTATCTTCTATTTGAAACTGATCCAATAAGCAAAAAACTGGATCCTTTTCAAATATATGAAAAATGGATGGGTAATTAATGAATTCATTTTCTATAGACTCCGATGCTAAAAAAATGGATCTAGATCAAGTCAGTTTTTTTAAAAACGACCAAAAGGTTGTTTCTTCACAACTTTTTTGCAAACAGATTGCTGCTGGATCCGTTCTAACGGATGATTACTGGACATGTGAACTCAGCCTTAACAGCGCATTGGCATGAGGGCTCATCATTCTATGAGTCCATTGGCTGCTCTGTAATGGGATAGTAGGGTCCTGATAGGTTGTTCTGGCAGCGGGAGGTCTGCTGAAAAAACTAACAAATACAATAAAAAATAAAAAAAAAACATAAAAATTCAAATCATCGCATTTTTCCCTATTACAAATAAAGATAGTTAAAAAAAATGAAATACACATATTTGGTATTACCATAAAAGTCTGATCTATCAAAGTATACAATTTATTAAGTAGTCCAGTAAACTAGAAAAAAAATTGAAAATGCCAAATTTGCTGATTATTTGGTCACTGTAAGCCAACAAAGAAATGCAATTAGAATTGATCAAAATGTCATAGCTATCCCAAATGGGGGTCTTAGAAATGGCGACAAAAACAAAAAAAGTAATTATTATTTATTTTTTAAAATTGTTTTGTTTTTTTTGTTTGTTTTTTAATCTACTACTAAAATAATAATAAAAATAGTCAAGTTTGTTATCCCTATAATCGTACTGACCTGGACAGTCATGATGCCAGGTCATTTTTACCAAATGCCTTAAAAACAATTAAAAAATATTGTTAGGATTTTTTTTATTCTTTTTGATTATACTTGAATTTTTTTCATATTTTTCTATACATTAAGTGGTAAAATGTATCGTGTGACCAAAAAGTAAAACAAGCCCACATATAGGTTTATGGATGTAATAATGTAAACGTTATGGCTCTTGGAATAAGGGGAGGAAGAAATGAAAATTGGCCATGTTGGGAAGAGGTTCTAGTAATATGTTGTGAATATATAGAGGGAATATATGGATAAGGCTAATGTGACGCCCTGGGCAAGCCAGGGGTCACAGGTCATTGCACCAACACACCCTACACCCCAGTTAGGTACATCAAAGCTAACCAAAATCCTTGTTGCCTTCCTCCAGAGGCTGATGTTCACACCAGGGGGTGGGCCAGGCGGTTGGCTCCGCCCACCGAGGAGGACACAGCTCTGGAGGCGGGAGAAACCAGTCAGTACAGTGAGGGACATGAAGAGAGTTGAGCCCAGTCAGGGCTAGAGTGCAGTCTAGTTAGGGGAGGAAGTGAAGTGGAAGTGGTAAAGGAGGAATAGGAGAAGTGGAAGGAAAGTGAAAGGTGACAGAAAAGAAAGCCTGAAGTGAGTCCAGCTGTGTGCAGGACAGGGTCAGCAAGGTCAGCAACGGCGGTGACTGTCTGGAGGGGGACCGTTTGGAAGTTCCTGGAAGGACCGCGGACGGGTAGTGGCCCGGCGGTCTGGAGCAGTGTACCAAAGGACAGTCAGCACCAGGGCAGGGGCCTCTCGGACCCCGGCAAGGCTTGGAGTCGCCATAATTTGCCAAATCCGTCAGTGAAGGGGACGCAGATCCCCCAACAACCAAGTCCCGATTGAAGGCAACAGCCCAACCATTGTAGTAGAAACACCGCCACCGCCAGGGCACCAGTTTCTCAGGGCCAGCGCCTGCGGGCAAAGAGTAGAGCTCCTCCGGTCCAGCTTGAAGCCGGGGAGCGGGTTACCGGTGGGGACCCATCGCTACCAACACAGAAACAAAGGTGCAAGGAAAAGGGACATCACCGTCACCTACTGGGAGAGCAAGTACAGCCGTCCGTGGGAACCGTCTTTCCAGCCGTGTGGTTTACCGTAAAACTGTGTCAACGTCTCAGGCTGAGTGAGTACCACAGTGCCGCAAGGCACAGCGCTGCTCCCGCGTCCCTGCGCCCACCAGGCCCTGCATCTCCCATCTCATCACTGGGCCCCGGGATCACCAACCCCTACCCACGGAGGGGCAATACAACACCTGGCTGCTCCGCATCACCATCCCCGGGATCCCCATATTGAGCAGCGGTGGTGAAATCACCACAACCGTGGGTGGCGTCACGGACAATAAACTATTCCCACACCCAACAATCCCCTTTCACTCACGGGCGAGGAGTGCCGCTCGAGAACCCCCGGGATCCGGCCCCCAGCTCGAGCCATTACTGAGCAGCAACCGCCGGACCCGAGCAGAAGGGGTGAGCGTAGTATGCTGACACCCTCCTCCCCGCCCGCGACACTAAAATCTGTCTATAGAGCAAAAAACACATGAACACAAACTATCCCAAAATAAAATGTAAAATATAAAGCAGTGCCGGTCTTTTTCACACATATCTGAACATATTACTAAGTTTACGTCTTCTCGGTTAAATCCAATGAAGTAAATGACAATACAGCATGATGAAGTCACAATTTTTACCATGAAATCGCTAATCTCTAAAATAAGAGGCCATAATTGCATTTTCGATTACTCTGTGCATCCATACATCTGTGGCCAGCAGGTGGCTGCTATTTTATGGCTTTGTGTCACAAGAGATTAGCTGAAGCCTGTAATGACATTTATCATGTCAGTGAAATGTGTGATAGACATTGTCACATTAAATGCCTATCTTATATCAAATATTTAGTAGACCACATAGAAACAGGGTCACCAGGTCGAAGTGAATGACAAAAAAAGTATGCTTTATGGGTCTACAACGTAAAATCAGACAGGCCAGACAGGATGAATAACAACTAGGACACAGCGGAGAATATGCTGGAATGAAAATCTAAGCGATCGATAATTCCAAGAATGTTTCACTCCAGTTTATCAGGTCAACCTGCTAACACGCCTGTGGGCAATTTCCTGATGAAAGGCCATAAAGTATGAACAAATGTAATTAAGAGCGCTGGTGATGGTAATGTGCTGTGAAAGATATGCCACTATGGTTGATTAAATATCAGCAGCTAATCAGCAGATTAAGGACTACTGAAAAGAAAACCAATGAAATTGGCTTAGAATAAGAGAATATAGACCGTTTCCGTGTGCATGTAATTTCGAATACATTTCATAAAAGCATATTACATGACATGCTAGTAAATGATCATTACACACCCAGAAATTCTAATTTAATGGGAATCTGTCAATAACATTTGCCTTATGCGGGCTTTACACGAGACGATAGATTGTGCGATATGTCGTCGGGGTCACGGTTTTCTTGACGCACATCCAGCATAGCACACGACTTTGTCTCGTGTGACACCTCTGAGCGACGCAGTATCGCTCACAAAGTGTGAGTCGTGTACTCGTCGTTAACATTCATAATCTCGTTTATTTTCATGGGTGCAGGTTGTTCGTTTCCGTGGCATCACACGTTGCTCCGTGTGACACCACGGGAACGATGAACACAGCGTACCTGCGTCCCACGGCACCCGCCGGCTTAATGGAATGAAGGAATGAGGTGGGCGGGACGTTTACATCCCGCTCATCTCCGCCCCTCCGCTTCTATTGGCTGCCTGCCGGGTGACGTCGCTGTGACGCCAAACGTCCCTTCCACTTCAGGAACTGGACGTTCATCGCCCACAGCGAGGTCGTCCGGAAGGTAAGTGCGTGTGATGGGGGTTGTGCGCCACGGGTAGCGATTTGCCAAGGGCGGGTACGACAAACGACAAGGGCGGGTACGATCGATTGTGAAATCGCACAATCGGTCGTCCCGTGTAAAGCAGGCTTTAGACAAGCAAGGATACGGCAGGCTAGGGCGGTGTATCTTACCAAAGATACCTGATTTTATCTCTCTTTCAATCTTGCTTTGAAAATTATCTTTTCTTTATATGCATATTAAGTTTGCAAGTGCACTAGTTGGCTCATCAGTGCACTTGCAGTCTTTGGCTACTCATCACTTCTTGATTGACACTGAAGAAAAGAGGTGATGTTATTCCGTAGAGCCTCTGCTCCAATGCTCAAATGCTGAGCCGCTTGTCACTCATTGCTCATCTACAGCCACGGCTCACTATTCATAGAGTGGTTGCTGAAGCTGATCAGCCCTTCCCCTATAACTGAAAGCCCCTCAAGGCTGATTGGAGGAACAAAGATCATTTCCTCCAGGCAACAAGGCTCTCAGTGCAGGCGACTAGCAACTTCAGAACGCTATTAACCTGTACATGAATCCCATATCTGAAGGTAAAAGCGTTTTTTTACATGAAAGGTTCCCCTTAATGGTTCTGGATACTTTTGCACTGGAAGTTATTTTACTGTACATTAAAGTCCTGTATTTATTTTGCTCCCATGGTGATACTCTTTAAAATTGAAATTGCCACGTGAAGAAGAAAAAGTCATGGAATTATGGGAATCACAGGATTGATTAATACATTAATGACATAAATTATGAAGAAATGGAACCCAAAATTTCAAATCTTCTCAATTTATTAAGTACCGAGTATGAGCTCCACTCGCACATACACGCACATCAGTGATTTCTGACTCACGTGTTTCTATGCGGCGCACAAGTGTGTCCGTGTGTTCCGCACAGAGACAAGTCCATTTTTCTCTGGCATCAATGATGTCACACGGATCACGCACTGTGACATATACCAGAGAAATCTCGTATCTGTGAAATAAAAAGATTTTTATACTCACCTGTTTCCAGTGATGCCATGTTCGGTGCTACTACAATATCTCCTGCTTCCAGGCTGGTTAATTATACTCATTTGCTTATGCATCCTACACAGCCAACCAAGAAGTAGCGCAGCAAGGAGACAACAGTGCGGGAGACCTCAGCACATAGACAGCAGCGGTGTGAACAGGTGAGTATAGAAGTCCCTGACCTCTGTGTATTATCATGGATAGCACACGAAGATCACACATGTGCCAAAATCACGGCTTGCACACAAGTCACAATGTATAGGGGAATGATAAAAAGCAAAACTGCTATGGGAATGCTAGACTGAAAAATACAATGAACTATCTGAAAAAAGTGAAAAAACATAAAAAATGGAATATGCATAACTGCTATGAATAATAGGAATATAAGAGATGTTTAGCAATTGTATTGATCAATGCAAAAGAGCCACACAACCAATGCCAAGGTAATCTCTATTTTTGGGGGTCCCTAGCCTATATGTAACCTCACCTGCAGTTAAAAAACTTGCTCTGTATGGGAAGCAAAGGACCAAGCTATATATGTGAAGTGAAACAATTGGCTGTGGGTGGGGCAGGGTTCTCAGACAAAAAGTGCATACTAACTACAGAATGTATGTCTGGAACACCAATGGTGTGAACATGGTGCAAGACTCTTTTGCATTGATCATTACAATGGCTAAACATCTCTTATATTCCTAATATTCATAGTAGTTATGCATATTCCATTTTTCATGTTTTTTCACTCTTTCATATAGTTCATAGTATTTTTCAGTCTAGTATTCCCATAGCAGTTTTGCTTTTCCTCATTGCCATATACATTGTGTCTTGTGTGCAACTCTTTATCCTATTGTATAGTTATGTTTTTTGAGTCTTGCACCATGTTCACACCATAGGTGTTCCAGACATACAGTCTTTAGTTAGTTGCCAAAATCACGGCACACGGCGGGACATATGCATCTTTATCAGTCAGTGAAAAATTGTGTGTTTTTTCAAGACGTGTAAAGAGGGCCTTACACGCCTTGGCATGCTATCAATAAGTTTATTAATCATTACTGGAGGAATATTCTGGGACACTGAATGCATTTAGCCACGCAATTAGTGATTGCCGACCAATAATGTCCCAGATATGCTCGATGGGAGGCAAGTCTAGAGATGCTGCAGGCCTGGTAGTATGTTGATGTGACGCCCTGGACTAGCCAGGTAGTCACAGGTAGACCCCCGCATTACACCTGTCCCCCAATAAGGTGTCATCAGCCAAACTTTAAACCCTAGTCACCACCCTCAGGACTTGATGGACACACCAGGGGGCGAAGCCAGGCGGTTGGCCACGCCCACCAAAGAGTTCAGAGAGCCGGAGGTGGGAAAACAAGTAGTAGTGGTAGTTGGAGAGTTGAGTAGAGAGGAGTGGAGGGAAGGAATCTGACAGGTGCGGGGTCGGAGCCCTGGTACCTTGGCTAGGAGGCAAATGGTGGCCGTAGCCTGCAGAAGCCAGGAGGATGGCTTGGTGGAACCGTGGTGGACCGGGACAGGGTAATGGCCCGCCGGTACAGAACCAGGGAACCGACTCGGAAACCAGAGCACAAATGGGGGTACTCAGACCCTGAAACGAGGTCCAGAACCCACTGGACTGAGTTAATTAACTGATTGCAGTCTGGACTATAGGTCCTTTCCCACCCAAGTCCCGACTGAAGACAACAGCCCACCGAGGGGGACAGAAAGCCAACGCACAGGCAGAGAGATCCCATGGGCCAGCGTCTGCGAGCAAAAGGGCTCTCCCGACATCTACCAAGCTGGGGAGCGGACTCCTGATGCTGAAGCGCAGGCAGCCCAAGTACACAACACGGTGCAGGAGAAAGGCCAAGACCACCGAACTGGGTGAGGGACCAGACGCAGCCAGCTGCGGGCACCGACCACCATCAACTTGGTTTACCAGAGACTTGTGTGTGTCAATAACTGTGAGTACAACAGTGCTATCCGGCCGCGCACTGCCCTGCACCGCCCAGCTATCCCCAACGGGTCCCGGGGCCATCATCCCTACCCACAGAGGGGTTAACAACTTGCTGCACTACCATCTCCCCCGGGTGCCCAGTAATCGCAGCGGTGGTGTCCAACTTCACCACAACTCATGGGTGGCGTCACGAACTCAAACACGGCTCCGGCCGTGCACCTACCTACTCCCCTCCAAATGCGCCAGCACCCCTTTCAGAGCGAAGTGACCCCAGGTCCGGAGGCGCTCGAGCCACCCACTAACGAGCCCGGATCCAAGCGGCTCGGCTGCAGCTGAGCGCGGGGCGGTACACATCGAGACTCTGCTGGCTGCTCACAGTAGCATAAGTGACATACCACATGGCATTGTAGTGTTGAAAACTTTCTTGGTTCACTTTGGAAAAAAAAAATAGCATAAAAAAACTATGTTTACCCATACTCTTCACAAAACTAATACAGATGCATATGCACCTTGATAAAAGTGGGGGCCGCACAGTTTCAAAATACTGATGAAACAACCATTCACGCACTTACCGTACCATTTATGGAGGAGGTGTTTGCCTAGTATTAAAAAAGCACATGGATAAGTGTTTGATAGGGCACCAGTGACACAGATATGTGTAGTGCACAGTGTCTGGCTTATGGCCTACTGGTGAAGCTTATACTATTAGATCAGGCGGACTGCTCAGAATTATACATTGTAAGGGACAGACAACTCAATTTCCCCAGTCAACACTAAAGAACCTGTTCATATAGAAAAAAAGTGAACATCCAGCTACAGAAAAAAGGATTTCCTTTTCAAATTAAAATATCCTTCATTGATATACACTAAAAATTAACCCCTTAACGACTATGGGCGGTAAAATTACGTCCTAGCAGTCATAGTGTTAAACTCCCCTGGCTGCTGGGGGGGATCGACGCACATCGCAGCTGATTTTTACAGCTGGCATGTGTGCCTGCCAGGCACGACTGGAATCATTATCCGCCCTTGCCTTTTAACCCCTTAAATGGCACTGTCAATAAGTGACAGCGCCATTATAACCGCAATCACGCTGAAAATGTACTTTTAGGCCAATACCAGAAGTCACGTGACGTTATCTCGTGACTTCCGGTGGTTGTCATGGTAGCACAGGGTCATGTGATGACTCCTGTGCTCACATAAGTAAGGTCCGGTAAACAAACAGCTGAGTACTCGCTGTTACAAGAGATGACCATTTCTCCTGGTGTGAGCGATGGTGCTCTGATCGGGAGAAATGAATGAGCGAGCAGATGGCTGATCGTTATAGTCCCCTAGAGGACCTAGTAAAATGAAAAAAAGATGTTTAAAAAAAAGTTTTAAAAAATTAAAGAAAAATTAAAAAAAAACTAAAAGTTTAAATAACCCCCTTTCACCTCATTGAAATTTAAAGGGTTAAAAAAAATCTACATGCATTTGGTATTGCCGCGTTCAGAAACGCCTGATCTGTCAAAATATAAAATAAATTAATCTGATTGGTAAATGTCATAGCGGCAAAAAAATTCCAAACGCCAAAATTACGTTTTCTGGTCGCTACAAATTTTGCGCAAAATGCAATAACAGGTGATCACAACATAGCATCTGAGCAAAAGTGGTTGAGTTAAAAACATCAGCTCGAGACGCAAAAAATAAGTCAACAATGAGCCATAGATCCCAAAAATTGAGAACGCTACTGGTCGTTGAAAATGGCACAAAACGTACTCCACTTTTTTTGGACAAACTTCAGATTTTTTTTTAACCCCTTAAATAAAAGTAACAACGATCCACAGAAAAGAAGAATGAAACCGCACCAAAGCTGATATTTTTCATCCGGTAATTCTTTATTCCATAATCGAGGTTAAAAGGTGTAAGCTGTCAGCGGGTAGAGGAGACCTGGATGCGGCCCCTCGCTGCGGACGACGGCCGTTTCGCCTGTAATTAGGCTTCTACGGGTCCACATGTGGGGTAAGATCAGCTCTCCTTAAATAGGACAGCACATCCAGGTGACCTCCCCGCACATAAAATATGCAAGTGAAGTGTATAATACAAATAAAAGGTACATTTCATCAATACATTACGTACCATCAATTAAAAACAAAGTTGCAAGCAAACTAGAATAGGACTTATAAGTAAATAAATTACAGATTGCAATGTTGCTCATAAAAATGAATTCATACATAATATACATGATTGACAAAAAATGTTTATATTATTATTAATTATTATTGTTATTATTATTATTATTATTATTATTATTATTATTATTATTATTATTATTATTATTATATTATTAACATTGTTTATGTTATTAGTCCCATTAATTTTTAACCTTTTAACCTCGATTATGGAATAAAGAATTACCGGATGAAAAATATCAGCTTTGGTGCGGTTTCATTCTTCTTTTCTGTGGATCGTTGGGACTTGTGGCTCCTGCTTTGACCTGCACGCTGATCCGGAATCCACTTTGACAGTTGGTGCTGTGTTGTCCTTACCTACGAGTGAGCCCAAGTTTTGACAGGTATGCACGTTTGGTGCAGGACTTCGTTTCTCCTTGGATATCTTAAATAAAAGTAAACCTAGTCATGTTTGATGTCTACAAACTCGCAACAATCTGAGGCATCAAACTCACACATCAGTTTTACCAGAGAGTGAACACTGTGAATAAAACATCTCAAAAACAATAGTGCAATCGCACTTTTTTCACAATTTTTCCACATTTTTTTTTTGCCGGTTTTCAGTACACTATATGGTAAAACCCTTGGTTTTATTTAAAATTACAGCTCGTTCTGTAAAAAGTGAGCACTCACATCTCACATGACCATATTGACTAAAAAATAAAAAAAGTTACGTCTCTCTGAAGAATGTCTGACAGACACCACACCATTACTAATCGCTAGGATTGATATCAGCTCATTTTGCATAGCTGACAGCAACCCCCTAAATATTACCCCACACACATTAAGGGAACTAGGAAGAGCCAGGCAAAGTGCCAGAATTTGCACATCTAATGGATGTGTCAGCTCTAGGGCTGCGGGCTGGTATTTTAAGGCTGGGAAGTGCTGATTAACCATGGACCTTACCAGCCTTATAATATGAGACCCCCATCTGTCTGCTTTACCTTGGTTGGTTATCAAAAATGGGGCAACTCCAGGTAATTTTTAATTATTTATTTATCTAGTTCCCAAAAGTGACCTGGGAATCAATTCCATCAAGACATGTTTCCCATACTTTTCACATTCTATTTGAGCACTGTTTCCATCAATTACAGCAATTATCCTTCCCCCCGGCCCTCTTGTTAGGGTCTTCCGGAAAATTGCTTTAGTTTACCAATGACTTCTATTAAACATGTTACTCGAGTCAACCCCATCTGCATGTCTAACTTGCTCGATTAGAGTACCAAGCACTAGAGCATTTTAGTTATCACTCATCATTAATCAATTAATCATAGGTATGGTTAAGATGGCTATAATTAAGAGCTTTTAATGCTTAAACCCCACAGACCAGTATTTCTATATAATAATTTTCTTTTATTTTTAGCCAGAAAGTAAACTAAAAGACAATAGGAACACAAAAATAGTAAAATAGTGATTATTTATTTGTCAATATGTTTCAGCAAACACTTTCAGGTGACCGGTTTTAAATCAAAAAACATATATATATATGTATATATATATATATATATATATATATTTTTTTTTTTTTTATATATATATATACATATATATATATATATATATATATACTGTATATGTATATACAGTGCCTTGCGAAAGTATTCGGTCTCCTTGAATTTTTCAACTTTTCTCCATATTTCAGGCTTCAAACATAAAGATAACAAAATGTTAATGTTATGGTGAAGAATCAACAACAAGTGGGACACAATTGTGAAGTTGAACGATATTTATTGCTTATTTTAAAATTTGGTAAATAATAAATTACTGAAAATTGGGGCGTGCAATATTTTTCGGCCCCTTTAAGTTAATACTTTGTAGCACCACCTTTTGCTGCGATTACAGCTGCAAGTCGCTTGGGGTATGTGTCTATCAGATTTGCATATTGAGAGACTGAAATTCTTGCCCATTCTTCCTTTGCAAACAACTGGAGCTGAGTGAGGTTGGATGGAGAGAGTTTGTGAACAGCAGTTTTTAGCTCTTTCCACAGATTCTCAATTGGATTCAGGTCTGGACTTTGACTTGGCCATTCTAACACCTGGATACGTTTATTTGTAAACCATTTCATTGTAGATTTTGCTTTATGTTTGGGATCATGGTCTTGTTGGAAGACTAATCTCCATCCCATTCTCAGGTCTTTTGCAGACTCCAACAGGTTTTCGTCAAGAATGGTCCTGTATTTGGCTGCATCCTTCTTCTGATCAATTTTAACCATTTTCCCGGTCCCTGATGAATAAAAGCAGGCCCGAACCATGATGCTGCCACCACCATGTTTGACAGTGTGGATCGTGTGTTCAGGGTGATGAACTGTTTTGCTTTTACACCAAACATATTATTATGCATTGTGCCCAAAAAGTTCGATTTTGGTTTCATCTAACCAGAGCACCTTCTTCCACATGTTTGGTGTCTCCCAGGTGGCTTGGGGCAAACTTTAAACAACACTTTTTATGGATATCTTTGAGAAATGGCTTTCTTCTTACCACTCTTCCATAAAGGCCAGATTTGTGGAGTGTACGACTGATTGTTGTCCTATGGACAGACTCTCCCACCTCAGCTGTAGATCTCAGTAGTTCATCAAGAGTGATCATGGGCTGCATCTCTGATCAGTCTTCTCCTTGTTTGAGATGAAAGTTTGGATGGACTGCCGGGTCTTGGTAGATTTGCAGTGGTATTATTCTCCTTCCATTTCAATATGATCGCTTGCACAGTGCTCCTAGGGATGTTTAAAGTTGTGGAAATCTTTTTGTAACCAAATCCAGCTTTAACTTCTCCACAACAGTATCACGGACCTGCCTCTTGTGTTCCTTGGTCTTCATGATGCTCTCTGTGCTTTAAACAGAACACTGGGACTATCACAGAGCAGGTGCATTTATACGGCGACTTAATTAGACACAGGTGGCTTATATTTATCATCATCAGTTATTTAGGACAACATTGGATCATTCAGAGATCCTCAATGAACTTCTGGAGTGAGTTTGCTGCACTGAAAGTAAAGGGGACAAATAATATTGCATGCCCCATTTTTCAGTTTATTCTTTCTTACAAAAGTTTAAAATAAGCAATAAATTTCATTCTATTTCACAATTGTGTCCCACTTGTTGTTGATTCTTCACCATAACATTAAAATTTTTATCTTTATGTTTGAAGCCTGAAATGTGGGAAAAGGTTGAAAAATTCAAGGGGGCTGAATACTTTCGCAAGGCACTGTGTATATATATATATATATATATATATATGCGCAATGTATACACACACAATATTGCATTGTATTTATTTACATACAATTTGTTGAATAAAATAAAGGCTCCCTTTTGAACAAATAAAAATAGTAAATTTAACAAACAAAAAGGAATATTTATTTGTTGTTTCAGAAATGATAGAGTACTATAGAAAATGAATATCTGTATAGGAGGCTAACCTAATTCAGGGTCAGTGCGATGAGCCATCAAAGAAGTGAAGATTAGGGGGGAAAAAAAACACACCCTGAGCTTAGGGGTGCTTCACACACAGCGAGCTCGCTGCCGAGATCGCTGCTGAGTCACGCTTTTTGTGACGCAGCAGTGACCTCATTAGCGATCTCGCTGTGTGTGACACTGAGCAGCGATCTAGCCCCTGCTGCGAGATCGCTGCTCGTTACACACAGCCCTGGTTCGTTTTCTTCAAAGGCGCTCTCCCGCTGTGACACACAGATCGCTGTGTGTGACAGCGAGAGAGCGACAAATGAAGCGAGCAGGGAGCAGGAGCCGGCATCTGGCAGCTGCGGAGGCTGGTAACTAAGATAAACATCGGGTAACCAAGGTGGTTACCCGATATTTACCTTAGTTACCAGCCTCCGCAGCTCTCACGCTGCCTGTGCTGCCGGCTCCGGCTCTCTGCACATGTAGCTGCTGTACACATCGGGTTAATTAACCCGATGTGTACTGTAGCTAGGAGAGCAAGGAGCCAGCGCTAAGCAGTGTGCGCGGCTCCCTGCTCTCTGCACATGTAGCTGCATTACACATCGGGTTAATTAACCCGATGTGTACTGTAGCTAGGAGAGCAAGGAGCCAGCGCTCAGTGTGCGCGGCTCCCTGCTCCCTGCACACACAGCTAAGCGGTGTGCGTTGGTAACTAATGTAAACATCGGGTAACCATACCCGATGTTAACCTTAGTTACCAGTGTCCGCAGCTTCCAGACGCCGGCTCCGTGCAAGCGCAGCGTCGCTTGCACGTCGCTGCTGGCTGGGGGCTGTTCACTGGTCGCTGGTGAGATCTGCCTGTTTCACAGCTCACCAGCGACCATGTAGCGATGCAGCAGTGATCCTGACCAGATCAGATCGCTGGTCGGATCGCTGCTGCATCGCTAAAGTGTGAAGGTACCCTTAGAGACAGCAGGGAATTTGACTTTCCACAAATAAAGCTCTGTTACTCTTCAGGGAATATTATCACTATGTGAGATAGTGACCAGAACCCAGTGATGAAGGGGATTAAAATGCTAATTACAAAATGTTTCCTACAGAATTATCATGCGAAGCCAACAGAAAAATAAGAATAGAGAGAGGAGATAAAACCAATGATCATCATGTCGCCCGGAAAGTTGAATAGGTAGAATCTCTGCTGCTACTTTTGAAGGAAATTTGAAAGCGAGATTGGTGAAACCTGTTAAAAGTGCGATCTGTGAGAACCAAAACTCTATCTGCACACTATGTAAAACAAGTGTAATTTGAAACCCATAATATAGTGTATTGAATTTAAAAATATGGAAAAGAAAAATGGGTATAGAAAACACATCACTGTGCTTATTCATTGATAGAACTCTTGCTAAAAAGTAGTGAATTAGTGGTTAGTTGATCTCAGGATTAACCTTTCCCGTTTTTGGTCAATTCGGATTACCAAAATTATTTATATTTGCCAAATGCCAGAATAATGAGAGAGAGAATGTTTTAAGGCATATTTACTACTTTTTGCAAAGTCAAAAGTTTACATACACCAAAAGTAATATGGGAAAGCCCATATGATGATGTCATGTCTTTGGAAGTTTATTGGCAACATCTGAGTTAATTACAGACACACCTGTGGATGTATTTTAATGAACACCTGAAACACACTGCTTCTATGTATAACATCATGGGAAAATCAAAGAAATCAACCAAGCTCTCAGGAAGAGAATTGTGGACTTGCACAAGTCTGGTTCATCCTTGGGTGCAAGGTTACAGATACCTGAAGGTTCCTCGTTCATCTGTACAAACAATTATACACAAGTACAAACAAGATAGGAATGTTCAGCAATCATACCACTCAGGAAGAAGATGGGTTCAGTGTACTAGAGAGGAATGTACTTTGGTCACACATGTGCATATCAACCCAAGAAGAAAAGAAAGACCTTGTGTAGATGCTGATGGAAGCTGGTAAGATTGTGTCATTATCCACAGCAAAACAAGTACTGTATCAACATGGGCTGAAAGGTCACTCTGCCAGGAAAAAGCCATTAATCCAAAATAAACATAAAAATGTCAGATTAATGTTTGCAAATGCACGCAAGAACAGAGACCTTACATTTTGGAGACATGTCCTGTGGTCTGATGAAACTAAGATTGAACTGTTTGGCCATAATGACCATCATTACATTTGAAAGAAAAAGGAGAAACTTTGAAGCCTAAGAACACCATCCCAACTGTGAAACATGGAGTGGCAGCATCATGTTGTGTGGTTGTTTTGCTGCAGGAGGCACTGGTGCACTTCACAAAATAGATGACATCATGGGGAAAGAAGATTATGTGGCCACACTGAAGCAACATCTCAAGACACCAGCCAGGAACTTAAAGCTTGGGCAGAAATGGGTGTTGCAAATGGACAATCACCCAAAGCTGCTGCCAACCTGTTCTGATTTGAGGACTCTCTCTCACAGCCCAGCTGCTTGTAGCTCTTGTGCAGGCTCCACCCCTCAGTGAAGTGAATAAATTAACTCATTTCAGTTCATAAATAAATGCTCATCAGCTCTGGCTTATCAGGACAGCCAGGACTCAAACTTGTGAACTCATAGTTCATAGGCAGCAGCTCTACCTGTGAGCTACTGCCTCTATTGCAAGACATAGCAGGATTTAGTAATCATGACCTCTGTAATGCAGGCAGAAAAACCAGAAGCAGATTATTCAGCTACAAAGATAGATAGATAGATAGATAGATACATGATAGATAGAGGTTAGATAGATAGATAGATACATACATACATTATAGATAGATAGAGGATAGATAGATAGATACATGATAGATAATAGATAGATACATGATATATAATAGATAGATAATGGATAGATAGACAGATAGATTATAGATACATGATTGATAGATAGATAGATTATAGATACATGATTGATAGATAGATACATGATAGATAAATACATGATAGACGCATATAGATAGCTACATGATAGATAGATAGATAGATAGATAGATAGATAGATTGATGATAGCTAGCTAGATAGATACTGCATCTTTTTGTAGGTGTAGGTGAAGGAAACAGTCAGATTCATTTGTTCCCATAAAACTACTATAATGAAATGAGAAAAAAAATACAAATACAGTACATAAGAAATACTTCTTTATTCCCCCTCTTGGATTCAAACCAGCAACTTTCAAACATGTGGCCAGCAGCCATTACATTAGCTGTTGAGCCACAAGGAATGATGATGGTTGAGGGAAGATTGTATATACATGAACCTACAATGCAGCGTCTTACACAGCAGATTACACAGGACATAGAGATCTATTATACAGATCAGCATCTCTATGTCCTGTATTCTAGAAGGAGAGGAAAAGAGATTTTTTTTCTCCTAATAAAATTACTAAAACTACTAAAAAAAATGTAGAATAATATAATTTTTATTGCGCTTTTTTATAAAATAATAAGCATCACAAATTAGCAAATAACATGGTCATATTTGGTGTCCCTGTAATCGTAATGACCAGAACAACACAGTGATCAGATTATTTAAGGGGATTGGTAAATGTCGAAAAAACATAGTGCAATTTATTATATTTCTTTAATAAAACCCATAAAAAAATGTAATAAAAATGTATCGCTGAGGCCGTGTCCACACGTAGCGTAAATGCTGCGTTCTTTCTGCAGGTGTCCCCACGAGTGCAATAATAATCTTCTCTAATTATTGCATGTTTTGGTATTTTTTATACATTGTCTCCATTATTTGATACATGTTTTCTGCAGATATGAATACTGAAGCTTTTATATATATATATATATATATATATATATATATATATATATATATATATATATATATACATATATATATATATATATATACATATATATATATATATATATATATATATATATATATATATATATATATATGTATATATATATATATATATATATATAAAAACCCTCCTAAACCTCACAGTTTAGCAGCATCTTTATATGCACCAGGGGTGGAGATTTCATGACATCACATCCACTTTGCTTAAACATTTAGTCCGTGTTCACATGTAACATAAATGCTGCATTTTTTTTCTGCAGCTCTTTCTTTTACCCTTATATTCTGCTGTGTTTAACTGTCCAAGCAGAGTGGATGTGATTCCATGAAAGGACACTGCTGAACTCTGCGGTTTTGGTGCTTTTTTTTCATATAGAGGTTTCTATGTGGAGCTTAATAAAATGCAAGGAAAGGCTGGCCTTTCTGTACAATAAAAACACTTAAAAACACAGATTCACATCTGCACCAAAAATGCATCAAATAATGGAGAAAAGGCATAAAAAAATGCAGCAAAATTGGAATAATCAGAGAAGATTGTTATTGTGCAGCTTGGTGCAGACAGCGGCAGAACCCCCCCACAGGAATTATGCAACGTGTGAACACGGCTTTAGGGTAAGAACGCACTTTGCGTTTCCACTTGCGTTTCAGGTGCTTTTTAGGTCCGTTTTGAGAAGCACCTTTTTCATGCCAAAATGCATCTGTTTTGTTTTTCCAGCAAAATCAATGACAAAAGTTGTTTTTCCGACCGCACTTTGCGTTTCTAAACGCTGCATTTAATTTGCATATTTTGTGCAAAAAACCATGCGTTCAAAGAAGCAGCATGTCAATTGTTTTTGACATTTTCGGTCAGTTTTCATAACATGGAAGTCAATGCAAAATGTATCTTTTTTGGCAAAAGTGAAAAAAGATAAGTTTCATATGCTTTTTTTTATCCTTCTCATTTGCGTTTGTCACTTTCAAAACGCAACTTAATTAAGCATGGAAGTGACCTCACAAAATATTTCTTTAACGTCACATCCTTTCCTATATAAAAATATCCTTTGAGCGAACTCCAAACATCCTTTCCCTATAGCCTTCTTGGATACTATTGAGTTTATTTATAAATTTAAAAAATATGGCATGGTACAAGAGGCTTAAATTAGATGTATCCAAACTGATAAGTCTGGTAAGTCCTTTTTTTTAAAAATCTAAATCTTTTTTTTTTTTTTTTTTAAACCAATAATACATGTTTTTACTGTGTTAAATTATGATATAATGTATTTAATTTTTATTTTCAACTAAACATTATTTATTATTTTCCTTATTTTAATATATGAATTGACAATCTTAAACAATTCTGTTAAAATTATTAACAAATTTAAAAAACAACACACATCTAATTATACACAGGTAGAATCAATGCCTTGCTTATGGGACCCCACCGCTCCAGACTACATGTTGAAACTAAAAAGAGCTGATTGTTGGATTGTAATATGCAAAGAACTCTATCCTCAGTGGCATGAGGCTGACGAATCTTTACAGACAAAGATCGGTATGTTTGGTTTTTTTTGTTTTTGTTTTTTTTTAAAAAAACATGATAAAATGTGCTATTTTTTTTTTTTATATATTTTACATTTAGAAAATGATGTCAGGAAAAGATGGCGGTCAGTACGTGACCGATTTAATAAAATCAGATTTGAGTCAAACAAAAGTGGATCTTCTCCTGTTAAACCCAATTTCATTTATTATAATGAACTCAAATTTCTTTGCACTGGACGAGTTTTGCGATTGTAAGTTAATTTTTTTAGAAATCTAAGTTTTTAATTGTTTAAAATAATCTTTTTTTTGATAAATGTATTTAAAAAAAAAATTTAATATTCATTACAGAACAGTTGGAAATATACCTCCAAAAGAAACTCAGGACACACAAGAACTAGAAAGCACTTCAACCAATCCATCTAGCACAAATGTCACCACTCCAGACCTAATTGCAATTGAGGAGCCCATTACTCTGAAGAGGACACAGTGATTTTAGAAAATATTGCTCCACGAGCTACCTCAGACAGTTATCCAAAAAAATACCAAGAACCTAAAAATAAGAAAAAAAAATACTAAAAGCAATAAGGATCTCACACAGGATCTTTTAACGGATCAAACCTTAAAGATATTAAAATCAACGACAGAAGATGACTCTTTTGATCATGTTACTATGAGTATGGCTGGCAGAATAAGGAATTTACAAAATAAAAAAAAACAGTCTGCTTGTATGACCGCAATTTGTGGCCTTTTGGAGTTTTTTTGAAAATGATGAGTCTTTTCCATCAGGTGTTGAATTAATTCAGCATTTAGGCAAAATGCTTTTTTTGAACAAAAGAGTCAAACACAAACACATGTGAATCCAACTAGTGGCCATGCTCATTATAGTAAAAGTAACCAAATATCAAATGTACGTCAAAATTATGTGCCGCAAACAGTTGCTCCACCTTACCAAAATTTTGGAAAACAAGATTATGGCTCAAATTTTCAAAATAATTATCAAAATCCACAAAATAATCGAATGTTACCAAATGAATCAATGTCTGGTTATTTTACAAATGAGTTGTTTTCTCAACCATAAAATCAAAACATGTTATGTAGTAATATTGTTTTATGATATACACATATTTTCAATTTTTTTTTGTTTAATTGGTAAACATTAAAATAGTGTTTTTGTGTTTGTATTTTGTTTAAAGAAATAACTGGCACAATGTATTTAATTCATTTATATTTAATGTGCAATTAACATAATACATTAGCTTAACATAAAAAAAAATATTAAAAATAAATAATAATAATTATAATAAAAATAAATAAATAAATAAATAAAAAAATATAAAAAAAAAATATTATTTTTGTGTTAACATAATTAAAAAATTTACGTTAAGCATTGTCCTTATTTTGTCAAAATTTTTGTGTTTTTTTCTAAATGTATAAATACGAAAATTGGTTTAATTTAAATATCTACAATATTCAGGTACATCAACCCCCACAGAAACATATTGCCATGGTATAGAGCCAACATTTGATGAAAAAAAAGTTTAAATTTATCTCTCACATCAACACCGGAAACATTAGGTCTTCCAGCAACAGATAATACGGGTAGAAAATTTGTGGGCTGTTGCCCATCAACAATGTCACATCTGTATTTGCGTAAAAAATTATGTAAAATACAGCATGCTTTGATAACTTTATCCACAGAAGAAGTTTGTAATTTCATTGTAGTGTGCAAAACTCGCCATTGGCTGGTCATTATACCAAATGTACACTCAACATACCTTCTTGCACGACTGAGTCGGTAATTAAATATCCTCTTACTATCATCCAAAGCTCTCATGGAATATGGGCGCAGCAGATTTGGTTGCAGAGGGAAAGCCTCACCAGCCACAAATACATAAGGTATAGCTTCATTCGATCCTGACAATGGTTTTGGTTCAGGAAATGTGTCATTATTAAGAATTATTTGTTTCCAAAACTCTGAGTTTTGTAAAATGCGAGAATCTCCTGTGTTGCCCAAACTACCAACATCAATAGCTTTGAACTTATAATTTGAATTGGCTACAGCCATTAAAACAAACAAAATCTTTTTTTTTATAATTAAAGAAAGATGACCCAGATCTAGGGGGTTGCTGGATGCGGATGTGTTTTCCATCTATTGCTCCCAGGCAATTCGGAAAGTTGGCTACAGTGTCAAAATTTTTGGAAACATCCAACCATAAATTTTTATTTGGTATCAGCATTTCTATTGGAGCTAAAATATCCCATATTGCATCACACGTTTCTTTAACTATTTCCGAGATAGTTGTTCTTCCTAGGCGAAACTGAAAATGTAGGGATGCAAAACTTTTGCCAGTTGCAAGAAATCTATTACAAAACCAAGAAAATATATTTAAATTAGTACTTTTTAAATTTTGTTTTAATTTTTTTTTATTAAATATAATATTTTAACATATTGTGCAATATTGTTTTTGTTATAAATTATCCCATTTAAAACAAAAAAAATATATTACCTTCTATTAGTCTTTCCTCTGCAGAAATAGCTTCACGCATGAATGTATCAGCATGTTTCATTTTTGATCGCACAAGCGTAAGTAAATCATCAAATGATTGAATATTTAACCGACAAAAAGCGAAGAAATTTGTCTTCATACCTTAAATATACCGAATTTTTTCGCTTCATAAGAAGCACTTTTGTTCCCCCAAATTTTTTGAGGGAAAGTAGGGGGTGCGTCTTATAAGCCGAATATACGGGGGGGGGTGTATATATATATATATATATATATATATATATATATATATATACACTGCAGGGTCCAGGGGAGGTGGGGGCAGCTCTGGAGCGCAGGTGAACGCTGCGGGCTGCAGCCTTTGATCTTCTGCTCCCGCTCATATAATATGCACAGCCGCTGTCCATCTCCGTGGTGCTGAAACCGCACCGCAGTGAGGGGATGGGGCAGCGGTGCATATTATATGTCCCTGCGCCCCCCTGTGATGGCACATGCCCCCCCTGTGTTAAGCCAGCTTTACACCTTACAATTAGGTATGCGATCTCGTATGCGATGTGACACGCCCAGGTTGCATACGGGATCTTATGAGATCACACGTAGGTCGATCATTTGCTGTCACACGAGCGTTAGTAGTCTATGTTAAATTGATCAATTTTGTGTGCGATCCTTTAGATCATGTGTTCTGTGACGTATGCATTGGGCACCTTTTTTTTTTATTATTTATTGACTTGCCAAGCATGTGTAATGTGTAGGGATGCGTTTTTACTATGTCATCTGCCATTCAGCTCTGCTACATGGCCGCTAACTGCACACACAGACAGCCATGTAGCAGCGGTGAATGGTAGTTCACAGCAGACACAGACAAAGCCGCACTGTCAGAATGAACTCGGGTGAACCTCACCCGACTTCATTGTCATGCTGCGGCTCTTTCTGTGTCGCGTCCTGATTAGCGGTCACCTGTGAAGGACTCACCGGTGACCGCTAATCCCCTGAGTGACTGAATTGAGCAGCCCTCTCTCATATACTCACCGATCCCCGATCTCCGGCGCTGCACGGCATTCACACTGCTCCGGCGGCTTTTACTATTTTGAAAAAGCCGGCCGCCCATTAAACAATCTCGTATTCCCTGCTTTCCCCGCCCACCGGCGCCTATGATTGGTTACAGTGAGACACGCCCCCACGCTGAGTGACAGGTGTCACACTGCACCCAATCACAGCAGCCGGTGGGCGTGTCTATACTGTGCAGTGAAATAAATAATTAAATAATTAAAAAAAACGGCGTGCGGTCCCCCCCAATTTTAATACCAGCCAGATAAAGCCATACGGCTGAAGGCTGGTATTCTCAGGATGGGGAGCTCCACGTTATGGGGAGCCCCCCAGCCTAACAATATCAGCCAGCAGCCGCCCAGAATTGCCGCATACATTATATGCGACAGTTCTGGGACTGTACCCGGCTCTTCCCGATTTGCCCTGGTGTGTTGGCAAATCGGGGTAATAAGGAGTTATTGGCAGCCCATAGCTGCCAATAAGTCCTAGATTAATCATGTCAGGCGTCTATGAGACACCTTCCATGATTAATCTGTAGATTACAGTAAATAAACACACACGCCCGAAAAAATCCTTTATTAGAAATAAAAAACACACACATATACCCTGGTTCACCACTTTAATCAGCCCAAAAAAGCCCTCCATGTCCGGCGTACTTCAGGATGCTCCAGCGTCGCTTCCAGCGCTGCTGCATGGAGGTGACCGGAGCTGCAGAAGACACCGCCGCTCCGGTCACCTCCACACAGCAAATGAAGACAGCCGCGCTATCGGCTGAGCTGTCAGTGAGGTTACCCGCTGTCACTGGATCCAGCGGTGGATGCAGCGGTGGCCGCGGGTAACCACAGTGACAGCTCAGCTGATCACGCTACTCACCTCAGTTGCTGCATGGAGGTGAGAGAAGCAGCGGTGAGTAGCGCGATCAGCTGAGCTGTCACTGAGGTTACCCGCGGCCACCGCTGCATCCACCGCTGGATCCAGTGACAGCGGGTAACCTCACTGACAGCTCAGCCGATAGCGCGGCTGTCTTCATTTGCTGTGTGGAGGTGACCGGAGCGGCGGTGTCTGCTGCAGCTCTGGTCACCTCCATGCAGCAGCGCTGGAAGCGACGCTGGAGCATCCTGGAGTACGCCGGACATGGAGGGCTTTTTTGGGCTAGTTAAAGTGGTGAACCAGGGTATATGTGTGTGTTTTTTATTTCTAATAAAGGATTTTTTCGGGCGTGTGTGTTTATTTACTGTAATCTACAGATTAATCATGGAAGGTGTCTCATAGACGCCTGACATGATTAATCTAGGACTTATTGGCAGCTATGGGCTGCCAATAACTCCTTATTACCCCGATTTGCCAACGCACCAGGGCAAATCGGGAAGAGCCGGGTACAGTCCCAGAACTGTCGCATATAATGTATGCGGCAATTCTGGGCGGCTGCTGGCTGATATTGTTAGGCTGGGGGGCTCCCCATAACGTGGAGCTCCCCATCCTGAGAATACCAGCCTTCAGCCGTATGGCTTTATCTGGCTGGTATTAAAATTGGGGGGGACCGCACGCCGTTTTTTTTAATTATTTAACTATTTATTTCACTGCACAGTATAGACACGCCCACCGGCTGCTGTGATTGGGTGCAGTGTGACACCTGTCACTCAGCGTGGGGGCGTGTCTCACTGTAACCAATCATAGGCGCCGGTGGGCGGGGAAAGCAGGGAATACGAGATTGTTTAATGGGCGGCCGGCTTTTTCAAAATAGTAAAAGCCGCCGGAGCAGTGTGAATGCAGTGCAGCGCCGGGGATCGGGGATCGGTGAGTATATGAGAGAGGGGGATAGACTGACATGGACAGAGAGAAAGGGACAGAGATAGTGACAGACTGACAGAGATTAGTGCATGACAGACATTGTGAGGCGCTTCAGAACGCAGCTTTTCAGCTGCGCTCTGAAGCGGACCTTTTTTAAGCTGCGGTGCAGAGCGCACACCTGCACACATAGCCTCAGACATCACAATCGTATGATGGATGTCCCATGTTACAATTGACTAGTTTCGTACTACTAAACGTCCAATGTATGAGGAATAAACGACGTGTATGCGATCACCGTATTTTCGTTCAATCTTGATCGCACGTAGATGTCACACGCAAATACGTCACGAACGATGCCGGATGTGCGTCACTTACAACTTGACCCCGACGACGGATTGAAAGATTTATTGAAGTGTGTAAAGCAGGCTTTAGATATGGCCCCCATGCTGCTGCTCATTCTAAAATAAAAAAGCTTTACTTACCCCCTCCAGCGTTTCTCCCCAGTGTCCCTGCATCCACTGTGGTCAGGCACACAGAGATCTCACTCTGCTGTGCCGATCACATGACCGGCACGAAGAACCAGGAAGTGGAGGAAGAGAAGCACGGAGGGAGACAGGAGGGAGATCAGCGCTGGAGGAGGTAAGGAAAGAGTGTTTTATTTTACTATGGGTAGCAGCATGGGGGCGATATCTAACACAGGGGGACTTTTGCAATCCATAGGGGGCTATAGGCAGCACAGGGGAACGTATGCAATCCATAGGGGGCCATAGGCAGCACAAGGGAACGTGTGCAATCTATAGAGGGCCATAGGCAGCACAGGGAAACGTATGCAATTCATAGAGGCCATAGGCAGCACAGAGAACATGTGCAATCCATAGGGGGCCATAGGCAGCACAGGGGAACGTGTGCCATCACAAGGGGGCTATATTCAATATAAGGGGGCCATATCCAGATTAAGGGGGCTAATTTTAGGATGGGGGGGCTATGAGGGACATATACCCTATATGATTTGTTACACGGACACTGGCATTATAAGATGGACCCCATTTAACATTAAAAAAAAAATTCTCTTTTCCTTCACCAAATTTGGGGGTGCGTCTTATAATCAGGTGCATCTTATAAAACGAAAAAAAGGGTAAATATTTTATAAAAATTTTAATTTTTTGATATTTATAATTTTAATTCCAAAAATAATAATAATAATTATCATATTTTAAGATTGAAAAAATGTTTTAAAAAAAAAAACATTTTAAAATTAGTACAAACTTAGACAACTTACTTGTGCAAATCCAAATATAAGTTAGTAAAGTGACCTTTCCGCTGTCTTTCCATTACTAGTGGATGCACCCACATTCCTGGAGTATTTTGTATCTGCTGATGGGTTTAAAAAACAAAAAAAAAAAGGCTTTTCAAACAAACTTATAACAAAATAAAGGAATAGTTTGTTTTTTTAAAGCTATGTTAAAATTCAAAACTATAAAATAAATACCTGCAGTCTACTCCTACGATGTAACAGCATCAGCAACAGCAATAAACGATGCCTTTGTGACCTTCGTAGATGAAGATTACCTCTTATGTCAGGCATAATCTTTATTTTAGCCAAGACAATGCTGAGCAGGCAGAAAACAGCACGTCGGAAATGACATCAGTAAAAGTCTATTTATTCTTTTTTTTATATTTTTTTAACAAAAAAAAAAAAAAGAACTCCAAACTTTATTTGACAACAAGTTCAGCGGACAAACGCAAGTTCTGAAAATGCAATGGAAACGCAAACACGAAAATACCAAAACGTACATGAAAAGCATTACAAACGCGACTAAAAAGCAACTAACACGCATCTGTTTAAAATACTTTTTTAGGTAAAAGACCAAAATGGCAAAATGCCACTTTGGCATCAATTAGCGTTTTCAGCTGCGTTTTGAATGACGCAAGGTGCGCTCTTACCCTTATAGTCACAAATAAGCAACATGTCATATAGTGAAGCTTATACAAATATAGGAAAATTCTGTCTGCTATGACTATGACTGAACAGTCCGGAGCATCTGCTGAATGACCCTTACCACCAAATGGGTGTGGCTAGGGGTGTGGCTATGGGTGTGGTCAAAATTTGCCACGGCGCGCGCAGAACGCCACAGAGTTTGTCCCTCTTTCCTTTCTTCAAAAGTTGGAAGGTATGATAACACCCAGACAGTAAGCCTAGGGGTTATCATTGTGCCGCACACAGAGAGAGAGATGTCAGGTTTAGGGAGGTTAGGAGGTAGTGGGATCAAAATAAGTTCAGTTTTGGAAAGGTTGAGCTTCAGATAAAGATCGGATATAATGTTGAAAACTGGGACAGCCAGTTACTGGTATTCTGTAGTACAGCATGGGTAATGGCTGACACCACACCGTTTAAGGAAGGTGTCACTTACTGCAGCAGCCAGGTCTCAGCTCTAAAGGAACAGTGCCCACTTTTGCCCAGCAGCTGCCCTGTTGTGTTATTACATGCTCTATTCCCCTTTAAGAATATGCAGCAGAATGTCTGGGTCTCTTCTTACCCCCATTTTATCTGTTGATAATATTACAGCCTGTCTGGACTCCGTATTCAAGCCACTCCTTAACCCTCCCCGTGTATTTGATGGTACAACCCATAGTTATATAAGCCCCAAGCATAAATGGAGCAGCCTCTTTCCGGCTGCCTTCTCTGGAGCTGCCCACCCTCCTGCCCTTATTGAGATGTATTTGTTTTATGTTTGGTCATATGTAATACATTCTTAGGCCTTGTGCCCACAAGGCATTTTTATAGCATTTTTATAGCGTTTTTCATTGCTTTTTTATCAATAAAAGCAAGGAAAAAGCATCCCAGCAAAGTCTATGAGAATCGGGACGTGCTGTGCCCACGTTGCTTCTTTTCCAGTTGCTTTTTTTCTTGCTGAAAAAAGAAGCAACATGTCAATTGTTTTAGCGTTTTTTTTCCTGCATTTTTCCCGAATAGACTTCAATGGAGTCAAGGAAAAAAGCAGGAAAAAACGCAGGTGTAATGTCCACGTTGCTTTATATTTTATGCCAGAGAATAGTGAAGTAGGGCTTGCAAGGCTGCGCCAGTGACCACTCTGAACATAGAGAGTTAATGTTCCTTTATTTCATCTTTAGGTCGACGCGTTTCTGGAGTCTCTGCTCCCTTCCTCAGGACACACAGGAAAAAAGTACATCAAATCGGCAGATTTGATGTACTTTTTTCCTGTGTGTCCTGAGGAAGGGAGCAGAGACTCCAGAAACGCGTCGACCTAAAGATGAAATAAAGGAACATTAACTCTCTATGTTCAGAGTGGTCACTGGCGCAGCCTTGCAAGCCCTACTTCACTATTCTCTGTTATCAGCCATTTTGGGTGCTGCTGCCGTTGGCCGTGACTATTTGCCTGCATAGTAGTTGTGACTCTCACAACTCACGGGGTGAGTGACTTTCTGTACTTTACCCCTTATATTACTCGGATAAGACCCTATTTGCGCTTCTTTTTCCACAGTCCTTCGTATTATTTTATATTTTATGCGTTTGGGCATTTTTAGTGAGAAAAGAAAGCTATGGCTATGTAGATTCCTTCATAGAAGAAAGCCACATAGCCAGTGTCGGCAGCTGTTTTCTTATCTCCCATTGTTTCCCGCGTCACCTCTCTGCAGGGACTCCCGCTGATGACGTCACAAGGTAAAGCGTTCATCCCAGTGAGGGATCTCCAGGAAACCCCGGTAACCCTCCTACATTAATTGTATTCACCTCCTGACATCGCCGGACTTCCGTGCAGAGAGGTGTCGTTGTAAAATACCTCAAGAATTCTGAATGCCTGGTGCATGGCCAATGTCACATAACTGCAGGGAACTCCCACTGACTCAGAAGGTAAACAGTTCATCCCAGCAGGGGATCTCCAGGTAATCCTCCTGCATGAATTGTATTCACCTCGTGACATACCGGACTTCCCTGCAGAGAGGTGTCATGGTAAAACACTACAAGAATACTGAATTCCTGGTGTACGGCCAATGTCACATAACTGCAGGGAACCCAAGGTGAACTCCGAAAACCCCGGTGATCCTCCTGCATGAACTGTGTTCACCTGGTGCCGTGCAACAGGCATTCAGTATTTGTGTGTTTCTTTTACTGCAACACTTCTGCAGAGCAGTCCGGGGATGTCACAAGGTGAATACAGTTCATGCAGGAGGATCACCGAGGGGGTTTCCTGAAGATCTGCCGCTGGGATGAACTCTTCAACTAGTGACATCCCTGGACTTCCTACAGAGGGGTGTCGCAATAAAACACCACAAGAATACTGAATGCCTGTACTCACCTCTCTGCAGACTCCCGGGTCACGTCTGATGGACTTCAGGTCCCCCCAGTAAGCAGATGATGCTGTCACCTGACAGCATCATCTGATCGTTTACGTCCGGCGGTGAAAAGCTGGCCGGCTTTTTAACAATCAGATGATGAATCAGCTGATCTTCGCTGGACGTAAATGATCAGATTATGCTGTCAGGTGACAGCACCAGCTGCTTACCGGCGGGTCCTGGAGCCCATGGGACGTGACCCGGGAGTCTGCAAAGGCTTTTAAACAATCGACTGATGTGCCATCTGATTCAGGTCCTTGAACCTGTATCAGGTTCAAGGACCTGAATCCAATATCATCTGATCTGAAAACAAACCGATCAGATGATGTGTCATCATCTGATCAGTTTACCTTCTGATCAGATGATATTGGATCCGGATTGGATATGGTGGGACCCTCGACCCAGGACTATGGCGGAGGGGGGTTCTTTAGTTCAATAAAGATGGAGCCACTAATTGTGTTGTGTTTTATTTCTAATAAAAATATTTTTCTCTATGTTGTTTTTTTATCTTTACTTAAATTCATGGTGGCCATGTCTAATATTGGTGTGACACCATGAATTTCGGGCTTAGGGTCAGCTTATAATACACATCTGGCCCTAACCGCATTATTACCCAGCGAGCCAACTGATACCAGGGCCGCTGGAAGAGTTGGATACAGCGCCAGAAGACGGCGCTTCTATGAACACACCATTTTCTGGGACAGCCGCCGACTGCAATTCGCAGTGGGGGGGTTACCAGAAAGCTTGGGCCACCCTGTACTGCGATTCCCGTCCCCAGCTGCTTAGTTGTACCTGGCTGGACACATAAATTGAGCGAAGCCCACATCATTTTTTTTTTTTTAATTATCTTATGAAATTCATGAAATAATTAAAAAAAAGGGCTTCCCTATATTTTTGGTTCCTAACTGGGTGCAAATAGGCAGCTGGGGATTGGAGGCAGCCCGTACCTGCCTGCTGTACCTGGCTGGCATACAAAAATATGGCAAAGCCCATGTCAATTTTTTTTAATTCATTAAAAAAAACCAAACCCAAACATATAACCTGAAGGGGTTATGTGACGCCCTGGCCTATCAGGTCGTCAGAGGGTATTGTGCAATCTGCCCTCCCGCACAGTATCCACCCTCCTTGGTTAATGGATCCCAGTCCTCTGGTGTTGTTAACAACTAGTCCAATCAAAATCCTAGGAACACTTCCCACTTGAACCTACCAGACACACCATTGGGGGCCTGAAGGGAATAGGGCCGCCCACTTGGGGGGTTGGTGAGGAGAAAGTGAGGACAGTGACAGTTGAGAGTTGAGAGTGAAGGAGAGAGGAGGTGAAGTGGCTCTCGAGAGGAGAGGCCTTGGAGGAGAGCTCCTGTGTACTAGGTGGCAGACGTTGGTCTGGGTCTAGTGGGAGCTGGAACCCGGTTGCAGGGGATAGTGTAAGGGGGCATGGACTGCCGAGGAGGGCAGCCGGCGGCCTTGAGCTATCACCGGGCAGGGGCCAGGGCACGACGGGGTAAGTGGACCCTAGGCCGTAAAGTAGCTTTACGCATTCCGGTAATTTACCCGACGGGGGTGAAGACTTCCAGTGTCATCCCCAACCCGCTCCAAAATCGGGGTACTAGCGCACCGATGGGATAGGACTTTCCCACTACAGTCCAAATAAATCCTACACGTGAACCCTGAGAGCAAGCTCACTCCGTTAGCCATACGGGTGAGCGGGACCCAGAGAGTTTCATACCAATGGGTCCAACCGAGACTAAGGTGCCAGGTATAGGGCCACAGACCAACAACAACACCAGAGGCATGGATCCAGGCGTGTTCCCCGTGGACTACTGTGGTGCTTAGAACTTTGGTTTACAAGCTGTCAGTGTGGTTATTCTGAGTGAGTACTTTGGAATCCCCCCTACACCTATTCCCCAACGGCACCCAAACACCGTCCATCACCAACGGGTCCCGGGACACAAACGCCCTACCCACGGAGGGGTTAAACATCAGGCTGCCGCACCATCGTCACCGGGCTCCCCAACAGCAGCGGTGGTCCCTCACATTACCACGCACCGTGGGTGGCATCATGAACTTTACAAAATCCCCCTGTACACGGTTCCTCAGTTGCACATGAAGACTGGAGGGAGCTTGTGTAACAGCGCGGTATCCACCGCTGCATGGCAGCTCCCACAAGCTGCCTCCAGTCTCTTCATGTGCAACTGAGGAAGGTCCTGTTGTGACCGAAAATGTTCTTTATGCACATTTACTGTTAAAAAAAATTACAGCATCAAGAATTTGGGAGTGCCTTGTGTCTATACTTAGTATCTTGGCTTTGTAACCTACTAAGTGCACCCCTTTCCATCTACATATTACTCACCACTTTAAGGAAGTGCCATTGATTATATTTAGTAACAAAAAAAAGCATGAAAAGAAGCATGAAAAAAAGCAGGAAAAAAAGCACGAAAGAATGAAAAAAAGCCTGAAAAGAAGCACAAAAAAGCAGCTTTGTTTTGTGCTGAAAAAAAAGCACCGTGGGCACATACCCTTAATGTTATTTGTATCTGATTGTAGTGCTGTTTGATAATTCCTTATGACAAGTCACAGCTGGCGGTTGATTGTTAGGCCTTGTACCCACAGGGCATTTTTCTATCATTTTTCATTGCTTTTTTTAATCAATAAAAGCAAGGAAAGAGCATCCCAGCAAAGTCTATGTGAATCGGGACTTGCTGTGCCCACATTGCTTCTTTTTCAGTTGCTTTTTTTCTTGGCCAAAAAAGAAGCAAGATGTCAATTGTTTTAGCAGTTTTTCTTGCCTTTTTCCCCCATTTGACTTCAATGGAGTAGGGGAAAAAAGCATGTGTAATGCCCACGTTGCTTTATATTTTATGCGTTTAGGCGTTTTTAGGGAGAAAAGAAAGCTATGGCTATGTAGATTCATTCACAGAAGAAAGCCACATAGCCAGAGTCCTCAGCTATTTCCTTATCTCCCATTGTTTACCGCGACACCTCTGCAGGGACCCCCGCTGACGTCACAAGGTAAAGAGTTCATCCCAGCGGGGGATCTCCAGGAAATCCCCCAGGAATCCTCCTGCATGAATTGTATTCACCTTGTGACATCCCGGAACTTATACAGCGAGGTGTCACGGTAAACAATGCAGGGACCCCCTCTGATGTCACAAGGTAAAGAGTTCATCCCAACGGGGATCTCCAGGAATGCGGGGGAATTCCTCGGTAATCCCCCTGCATGAATTGTATTCACCTTGTGACATTCCTGAACTTCCCTGCAGTGAGGTGTCCTGGTAAACAATTCAGAGACCCCCGGTGACGTCACAAGGTGAATAGTTCATCCCAGCGGGGGATCTCCAGGAAACCCCCTGGTATTCCTCCTGCATGAATTGTATTTACCTCCTGACATCCCTGGACTTCCCTGCAGAGAGATGTCGCGGTAAAACACCGCAAGAATACTGAATTCCTGGTACACAGCCTATGTCACATAAATGCAGGGAACCCCCGCTGACGTCAAGGTGAACCCCTAAAAACCCCGGTGAACCTCCTGCATGAACTGTGTTTACCTTGTGCCGTGCACCAGGCATTCAGTATTCTTGCGGTGTTTTACCGCGACACCACTCTACAGGGAGGTCCGGGGATGTCACAAGGTGGATACAGTTCATGTAGGAGGATCACCGGGGTTTCCTGGAGATCCGCCGCTGAGATGAACTCTTCACCTTACTCACGTCTCTGCAGACTCCCGGGTCATGTCCGATGGGCTCCAGGACCCGCTGGTAAACAGCTGATTGTTTACGTCCAGCAGTGAAAAGCCTGCCGACTTTTTAACAATCAGATGATGAAGAATCAGCTGATCTTCGCTGGACATAAACGATCAGATGATGCTATCAGGTGACAGCATCAGCTGCTTACCCTCCTGGAGCCCATGGGACTTTTAAGCAATTAGCTGATGTGTAATCTGATTCAGGTCCTTGAACCTGTGTCAGGTTCAAAGACCTGAATCCAATATCATCTGATGGAAAGGCAAACCGATCAGATGATGTGTCATCATCTGATCAGTTTGCCTTCCGATCAGATGATATTGGATCCGGATTAGACAATCGCGAGACCCTCGACCCAGGACTACGGCGGAGGGGGGTACTTTAGTTTAATAAAGATGGAGTCACTAATTGTGTTGTGTTTTATTTCTAATAAAAAATATTTTTCTCTGTGTTGTGTTTTTTATATATTTACTAGAAATTAATGGTGGCTATGTCTAATATTGGCGTGACACCATGAATTTCAGGCTAAGGGCCATCTGATAATACAAAGCTGGCCCTAACCCCATTATTACCCAGCGAGCCACCCGATACCAGGGCCACTGGAAGAGTTGGATACAGCGCCAGAAGATGGCGCTTCCTATGAACGTGCTATTTTCTGGGGCGGCTGTAGACTGCAATTTTCAGCGGGGGGGGTTCCAGAAAGCTTGGGCCACCCTGTGCTGTGGATTCCAGTCCCCAGCTACCTAGTTGTACCTGGCTGAACACATAAATTGGGCGAAGCCCACGTCGTTTTTTTTTATTATTTTATGAAATTCATGAAATAATTAAAAAGAAAGGGCTTCCCTATATTTTTGGTTCCCAGTTGGGTACAAATAGGCACCTGGGGGTTGGGAGCAGCCCGTACCTGCCTGCTGTACCTGGCTGGCATACAAAAATATGTCAAAGCCCATGTCGATTTTTTTTTTATTTAAATTCATTAAAAAAAAAAAAAACCCCAAACACATAACCCAAAAGGGTGATGGCAAAAAAAAATAAATGTGTAGGCTCCCGCTGCATTTTCTATTGCTAGCTAAGGGTAACCCAAGCAGCTACTGGCTGCTAACCCCTACTGCTTGGTGTTACCTTCACTGGCAATGGAAAATCCAGGGAAGTCCTTTTTTCTTGATTTTTTTTACCAAACAACTAAAAAATATGACGTGAGCTTCGCCCAATTTTTGTGTCCAGCAAGGTACAACCAGACAGCTAGGGACTGGAATCCGCAGCGCAGAGTGGCCCAAGCTTTCTGGGCCCTCCGCTGCGTATTGCAGTCTGCAGCTGCCCCAGAAAATGGTGCTTTCATAGAAGCGCCATCTTCTGGCGCTGTATCCAACTCTTTCAGCGGACCTGGTGCCGAGTGGCACGCTGGGTAATAAGGGGTTAATACCAGCTTTGTTTTACCAGCTGGTATTAAGTCCGAGATTCTTAATGTCAGGCCAATTTAACCCGGCCATTAAGAATCTCCAATAAAGGGTTAAAAGAAGACACCACACAGAAAAAATACTTTATTAGAAATAAATACACAGACACACTAAGGGACTCCATCTTTATTACTCCCTCTCACCCCTTATCGATCCTGGTCTTCTGTCACTGATCTAGCTCTGCTGTATCAGAAAGCATGGGGGAGGAAGAACGCTTATGCTTCTCGTGCTGTCTAATCAATCAATGAGTGAGCAGAGACTGCGGGTTGGTAAGCGGTGACATCACAGCTGCCACCATTCCCATAGTAACCTAATGAGCGGGTTACTATAGCAACAGTGATCTCCGAGCACCTGATTGCCGGCGCCGCTATTCACCTGCATTAGTCGGTGAATAGCGGCACCGGTAAACGATCTAATAGATCATCATTTTCCTGTCACTTTTATTCCAAAATGGAGATTGAAGAAAATGGATTGAACAAGGAAATTACATCAGAACACCTTTTTTTTCACATCCAACTTTAATGAGCTGAAACAAACATTCAATAGTAACATAAAAAGCATGACAAGAAGCATGAAAGCATGAAAAGAAGCACAAAAAAGCAGCTTTTTTTGTCCTGAAAAAAAGCACCGTGGGCACATAGCCTTAAGGCTTCTTTACATGCTTCAATTTCTCGTGCAATCGCATTTGCGATCGCACCTGCCCACATCGTTTGTGCGATATGGGCAAGTTGTTGCCCATGTTGCACAATGCTGTAATCCCCTGTCACACGTACTTACCTTCCAAACGACCTCGCTGTGGGTGGGAAACATCCACTTCCTGAAGGGGGAGAGACGTTTGGCGTCACGGCGACATCACACAGCGGCCGGCCAATAGAAGCGGTGGGGTGGAGATGAGCGGGACATAAACATCCCGCCCACCTCTTTCCTTCCGCATTGCCGGCAGGATGGAGGTAAGCTGTGTTCATCATTCCCGGGATGTCACATGGAGCGATGTGTGATTTTTAGAAAATGAGCGACGTGTCAACGATGAACGAGAAGGTGAGTATTTCTGCTTGTTCACCATCGCACGTAGCTGTCACACGCTACGATATCACTAACGATGACGAATGTGCGTCACGTACGACGTGACCCCGCCGACATCTCGTTAGATATATCGTAGCGTGTAAAGCCCGCTTTACTCTGGAGTTGAAATGGTGTAGTTAAAGGCACATTTGCTCAACCGGAATCCGGCGACCGGCATACTGCTTCGACTATGGTGAAAATTTTCCATAACACGTGAACTGGTTAAATAGTAAAATTTTAAATAAAGCTGTGGCCGACTCACATCCTACAAAGAAATTCATGTGTGTTGTGTGTTATTGGGCCAAGGGCAGCTGGAGGGCCAGGATTGGTATGGTTTAAATGATGGTCTCTGCAGTCGGTCAGGGGATGATGTGTACAGTTGTGTGCAAGATGGGTCAAGAGAAGGGTTCTTTTATAATGGAGTAATGATAGAATGTTTAAAGAATGAGGAGAAGATAACAGAAGAGAGAATGAGATTGAAGAATTTAATTAGGGGAGTAGTGATAACTGGAGATATAGACTGGAGTAGGTGTGAATAGGTGTGAGGGAATGGGGTCAGTAATGCTTGTAGTAGGACGAAAAAGGATAGGAGCCTGGAGACTTCTTTTTCTGTGACTGGGTCAATTGTGGAGAGTGAGCTAGAGGAACGGGAAAAATGGCACTCAGTGGCTGGGAGCTGATTAGCTGCCAGATATTTTCTATTCTCTCTGTTAAGTACTTTAAGATTAAAGAGGGAGTGAAAGATGTCAAAGAGTTTTTGAGGATTGTTGGATAGTGAAGAGGTCAGGGTGGGGAAGTAGGTCTATTTAGCAGAGTTACAGGTTCTTACCATAAATTTATAGAGGATTAAGTTTTCTAGTGTGCACATTTTCCTCCATAGGCATTCGGCACTCCTAGAACATCAATGTGAAACAGGGCTGTTTTACTCTACGTTGAATGTTCTGAAAGTGAGGGGTGCTACTTGGTCCAGGGGGCTTCTGAGAGTGTCTTTGTAGTGATTTACAGACAGATCAGGACAGGAGAGTCAGTAAGTGTATGAGGGTTAACGGCCTGTAGATTTCTAAATGTGTGATAGGTATGAGTGGGCTGGGATGAGTGAGGCTTTGTGAGCATAAAGGAGAGAATGTGGTGGTCAAAGATGAGAAGAGGTGAGTTATGTAGGTAGGAGATTGAACAGAGTGGTGTTACCGGCTTTATGTGTCTCAGAACTTCAAAGCTGTGAGAGGCCAAGAAAGGTGGTTAGAAATAGAAGTTGGGTGTCACAGTGATCAAGAGAGAGCAGAGACCAGGGCTCCTGGACTAGTCCTCAGACTAGGGGGGCCTGGCTATTCCCTATCTCAGAGTTACCTCTGATGGTGACGATGTCTGAGCTGCAGCCTAACCCTGCTCTAGACCAGCCCTGATCTAATACCCCCTCCCTTCCTACATGGGGGGTGGTGGTAGGAGAGGAGCATGCTAACACCAACAGTGATAGGCTAACAGGGGAAACCAAAACTCTGTCACACAGCATGCTCACACAGAGTTATAAGACAACAATAATGTATAGGAGGAAAATAAAGAACAAGGAGGAAATAACCAGATGACAGGAAGAACTCAACAGCACACCAAGCAACACGCAGTAAAACACCAGTTTCTGGAACATAACAGCATATTGACAGGTTTAAAAAAAAGCTAGAGTTGGCATGGGAAGACAAATTCCTCCATCTTAAAAAAGCAGGGAGTAAGGCTATGTTCGCACGTTGCGTCGGTGTACCTGCAGTTTATTCTGCACGTTTTCCTTCCCTTGGTTTTTGACCAAATGGCTTCTGACCATTTTTTAGCGCTAAAAACGCATGCGTTTTTTTCGCGTTTTTATTGCGTTTTTAGCGCTTTTTACATGCGTTTTTCTACTTAAAAACGCATATGCGTTTGTCATGTCATTGAACTCAAAAATAAAGTTAAATGATTCAAATACAAAAATGTCTGCCTTTCCTGTCTTGTTTATGTTAATTTGTTATGATGTCATTTCCTGAAGCAATGATAACTCTAAAATCATCAAGATTGAACATGAAAACACTTCATATGTTGCAAAATTAAAGTATACAAACACAGATTTTGATGTCACAAATTAATTTATTTCTTTACAAAGCTTTATTTACGTCATAAATAGAGATGAGCGAACCGGTCGCGGTTCGGCTCGAGGTTGGTTCGCCGAACGGACCTCCCGTTCGAGTTCGGTTCGTCGAACGTTCGACGAACCGAACTCGAACTGCATAGGAAACAATGGCAGGCAATCACAAACACAGAAAAACACCTAGAAAACACCCTCAAAGGTGTCCAAAAGGTCACAAACAACTCACAACACATGGGAAAGTGACAAGGACATATACTCATGCGAAAACAAAAGAGCTGGACAAGGAAAAAGAGGAGGACACACAGATATATGAGTATATGCAAGGAAACATCGATTCCATTAATGTGCAACTTGAGCCCTGCTCATTCTTGGCTTCCAATCTTGATAAATTGCCTGAGCTCGCCACGTACGTCTTGGGGATCTTGTCGTGTCCTGCAGCCAGCGTTCTCTCGGAACCTGTCTTCAGTGCTGCTGTGGGTCTGCTGGCAGATAAGCACACGTGTCTGTCCACTGACAATGTGGACATGGCTCTCAGAGGACTTTTCTTCCCCTGGGTCAGCCAGGGGACGGGAAAGGCACGCGTATTTTTGAGAGTGCTTCATGCAAAGCATCTTTTTCTTTTTCAAAAGGGAGCTCAACCGATGCCAGTCAAGTGGGGTGTGTGTGGCCCAGTGAGTGGCAACCAGGGAGACTGTGGTTGGAGTCCCCTCGCTGTGTCTCTAAAAGAACCAAGATGAACAAGTCATGGCTCTCAGAGGACTTTTCTTCCCCTGGGTCAGCCAGGGGACGGGAAAGGCACGCGTATTTTTGAGAGTGCTTCATGCAAAGCATCTTTTTCTTTTTCAAAAGGGAGCTCAACCGATGCCAGTCAAGTGTGGTGTGTGTGGCCCAGTGAGTGGAAACGAGGGAGACTGTGGTTGGAGTCCCCTCGCTGTGTCTCTAAAAGAACCAAGATGAACAAGTCATGGCTCTCAGAGGACTTTTCTTCCCCTGGGTCAGCCAGGGGACGGGAAAGGCACGCGTATTTTTGAGAGTGCTTCATGCAAAGCATCTTTTTCTTTTTCAAAAGGGAGCTCAACCGATGCCAGTCAAGTGGGGTGTGTGTGGCCCAGTGAGTGGAAACGAGGGAGACTGTGGTTGGAGTCCCCTCGCTGTGTCTCTAAAAGAACCAAGATGAACAAGTCATGGCTCTCAGAGGACTTTTCTTCCCCTGGGTCAGCCAGGGGACGGGAAAGGCACGCGTATTTTTGAGAGTGCTTCATGCAAAGCATCTTTTTCTTTTTCAAAAGGGAGCTCAACCGATGCCAGTCAAGTGGGGTGTGTGTGGCCCAGTGAGTGGCAACGAGGGAGACTGTGGTTGGAGTCCCCTCGCTGTGTCTCTAAAAGAACCAAGATGAACAAGTCATGGCTCTCAGAGGACTTTTCTTCCCCTGGGTCAGCCAGGGGACGGGAAAGGCACGCGTATTTTTGAGAGTGCTTCATGCAAAGCATCTTTTTCTTTTTCAAAAGGGAGCTCAACCGATGCCAGTCAAGTGGGGTGTGTGTGGCCCAGTGAGTGGAAACGAGGGAGACTGTGGTTGGAGTCCCCTCGCTGTGTTATACATGCTTTTAGAAGGGCATGACATGGCTTGGAGGTTGACTTTCATAAAATGCAAACTGTTGGCTACCAAAATGCTGCCTTTCCAACAACTGTGGTTATAGGCAATGAGGAACATACTGATGAAGATGAGACGCAGATACCCGATTGGGATGACAACTTAAATATTCGGTCAGGGCAAGAAGAGGCTCGGTCTGAGGGGGAGGGGAGTGCAAACACAACAATTGATGATGAAGTTCTAGATCCCACCTACTGTCAACCCCCAGTCAGGCACTCGAGGAGGTCAACAGAGGCGGTGGAGGAGGATGCAACCGACGACGAAATTACCTTGCGCCTTCCTGGACAGAGTCGGAGCACTGGTAGCACGTCTACAACTGCATCCTCAGCCACCACTCTGCCTATGAGCATTATTCGGGGTGCATCAACAGGTCGCATGGCCTCTAAGCCTTGCCTAGCCTGTTCCTTTTTTGACATAGAAAAAGATCGCCCAAATCATGTGATATGTAAAATTTGTCATGATTCTCTTAGTAGAGGTCAAAACCTCAGCAGTTTGACAACTTCTTCCATGAATCGTCACATGAATAAATATCATAGGTCCCGGTGGGAAGCTCACTGTGCTGCAATGCGGCCTAGCGGAGCGAACCATCCACCGCCCGCCCCTTCCAGTGCATCCGCGCGCTCTTCATCTTCTAGGACTGTGGGGACAGCTGTCACACCTGTTTTTCCACGCAAAACTTCCACCACTGTAACCGCAACAGGCAGTTTGCTTGGTAGGTCGTCAGTTGGTTTGGAAGGGGAAACAAGTGAGTGTGTACAGCTCTCTCAGACATCGATAGCACCTACGTTGGATGAAGGCAACATCATGTCTCCGCCTGCACTTTCCTCACAAACCTGCATTTTTCCAGGGACACCCTACTCAACACCGTCTACACACAGCAGCCAGATCTCTGTCCCTCAGATGTGGTCAAATAAAAGGCCACTTCCTCCGACCCATGACAAAGCTAAGAGGTTGACTCTATCCCTCTGTAAGCTGTTGGCTACCGAAATGCTGCCTTTCCGCCTAGTGGACACACAGGATTTTAGAGACCTTATGTCTGTCGCTGTGCCCCAGTACCAGATGCCTAGTCGCCACTACTTCTCTAAGAAAGGTGTGCCCGCGCTACACCAGCATGTCGCACACAACATCACCGCTTCCTTGAGAAACTCTGTGTGTGAACGGGTGCATTTCACCACCGATACTTGGACCAGTAAGCATGGACAGGGACGTTACATGTCGCTGACTGGGCACTGGGTAACTATGTTGATAGATGGTGAAGGGTCTGCTGCACAAGTCTTGCCGTCCCCACGACTTGTGTGTCAATCCTCTGTCTGTCCAAGTTCCGCCACTGCTTCTGCATCCTCCACCTCATCTGGGTCCTCCACCTCCGCCCCAAGCCTGCCTGGTCAGGCCACCAGCGTTCTCACTGCGCAGAAGGAATCACGCACCCCTCATTACTATGCTGGCAGCAGAGCGCAACGGCATCAGGCGGTCTTTAGCTTGACATGTCTTGGGAATAAGAGTCACACAGCTGAGGAGTTGTGGTCAGCTCTGCGGTCCGAGTTTAATAAATGGTTGTCTCCACTCAACCTGCAGCCTGGTAAGGCCGTGTGCGACAATGCTGCAAACCTGGGTGCGGCCCTTCGCCTGGGCAAGGTGACACACGTGCCTTGTATGGCTCACGTGTTGAACCTTGTTGTCCAGCAATTTTTAACACACTATCCCGGCCTAGATGGCCTTCTGACCAGGGCACGTAAACTGTCTGCAGTGCTCACTTCCGCCGTTCAACCGCCGCAGCTGAGCGACTTGCATCGCTCCAGAAGTCTTTCGGCCTGCCGGTTCATCGCCTGAAATGCGATGTGGCGACACGCTGGAATTCAACTCTCCACATGTTACAGCGACTGTGGCAGCACCGGCGAGCCCTGGTGCAATACGTCATGATGTATAGCCTGGGCCAACGAGATGCAGAAGTGGGGCAGATCACCCTGATGGAGTGATCTCAGATCAAGGACCTATGCACCGTTCTGCACAGTTTCGACATGGCGACGAATATGTTTAGCGCTGACAATGCCATTATCAGCATGACGATTACAGTCATTTACATGCTGGAGCACACGCTAAACACTATTCGGAGTCAGGGGGTGGGACAACAGGAAGGGGAGGAACTACAGGAGGATTCATATGCGCAAGACACAACAACATCACCAAGGTCCAGACGTTCATCATCACCAACGCGGCAGGCATGGGACCATGGGGGACAGGGATCAACAAGGGCGCATGGTAGCAGGCGAGATGTTGAGGAAGGTGCAGGAGGACATGAAGATATGGAGGACGAACTGTCCATGGACATGGAAGACTCAGCGGATGAGGGAGACCTTGGTCAAAATTCAGTTGAAAGAGGTTGGGGGGAGATGTCAGAGGAAGAAAGAACGGTTAGCACCTCTATGCCACAAACACAGCGTGGACTTGGTCCGCATGGCTGCGCAAGACACATGAGTGCCTTCTTGTTGCACTACCTCCAACATGACCCTCGGATTGTCAAAATTAGAAGTGATGATGACTACTGGCTTGCCACACTATTAGATCCCCGGGACAAGTCCAAATTTTGTGACATAATTCCACCCATAGAAAGGGACGCACGTATGCTGGAGTATCAGCATAAGCTGTTACTCGATCTTAGCTCGGCTTTTACACCAAACAACCGTGCAGGTGAAGGGAGTGATTCTCCCAGTTGTAACTTGACAAACATGGGACGGCATCGTCATCTTCAACAGTCTACCCGTACCAGTAGGACCGTATCTGGTGCTGGTAACAGCAATTTTATGGAATATTTTCATAATTTTTTTAGACCCTCCTTTGCAAGGCCACCAGAGACAACAAGTCTGACACATAGTCAACGGATGGAGAGGATGATACAGGAGTATCTCCAAATGAACATCGATGCAATGACTTTGCAAATGGAGCCTTGCTCCTTTTGGGCTTCAAATCTAGAAAAATTGACAGAGCTCTCCAGTTACGCCTTGGAGATTTTGTCGTGTGCAGCTGCCAGCGTTGTCTCTGAACGTGTCTTCTTCAGTGCTGCTGGGTGTGTGCTGACAGATAAGCGCACGCGTCTGTCCAGTGACAATGTGGACACACTGACGTTCATCAAAATGAACAAGTCATGGATCCAGAAGGAATTTACTACCCCTGTGTCATCCTGGGGAGAGTAAATGCTTGTGGATTTGGAATGTGCTTGATGCAAATCAAAACATCCTGTTTGCAACTAGGGCACAAGTGCTGCCACTGATGGGGTGTCTGTGTGCCCAATGTTGGGAAAAAAGGTAGACTCCGCTTGGAGTAACCCTTGCTTGATGTGTTTTTTAAAAATGATACAAGATGAACAGATCTGAAGGCAAGATGAAGGCAACATCATGTCTCCGCCTGCACTTTTCTCACAAACCTGCATTTTTCCAGGGACACCCTACTCAACACCGTCTACAGACAGCAGCCAGATCTCTTTCCCTCAGATGTGGTCAAATAAAAGGCCACTTACTGCGACCCATGACAAAGCTAAGTGGTTGACTCTATCCCTCTGTAAGCTGTTGGCTACCGAAATGCTGCCTTTACGCGTAGTGGACACACAGGATTTTACAGACCTTATGTCTGTCGCTGTGCCCCAGTACCACATGCCCAATCACCACTGCTTCTCCAAGAAAAGCATGCCCGCGCTACACCAGCATGTCGCACACAACATCACCACTTCCTTGAGAAAATCTGTGTGCGACAGGGTGCATTTCAACACAGATACTTGGACCAGTAAGCATAGACAGGGTCATTACATGTCACTGACTGGGCACTGGCAAACTATGGTGAGAGATGGAGAAGGGTCTGCTGTACAAGTCTTGCCGTCCCCACGAGTTGTTTCAATCCTTGTTCTGTATGTAGAAGTTAATACACTGCTTCTGCCTCTTCAACCTCGTGTGGGTCCTCTACCTTGGCGCAAACCCTGTGTGGTCAGGCCACCCTTCCTTGCAACTGCGCACAAGGACTACCACACACCTCCTTACTATGCTGGCAGCAGAGCTCAATGCCATCAGGCGGTCAAAGCTTTACTTTGAAATGTATGGGAAATGTGAGTCACACCGCTATTACAGAGAATAGTAGTCAGGCAGGGTCAAAACATTAATTGAGGAACAGGAACAGAATGGGACGGCCAGGAAAGAATCAGAAAACAAGCAGAGTTGAAATGCGTATCGGCCAACAAGGTACATAAACAGCAAGCAGGAAAAGTAGTCAGGTAACAAGCACACAAAATCATAAAACTGAACTGGGGGTAAAATTAACCAGAGGTTCATAGCTATGTCTGGCAGTGGTCTGCAGACAGGATGGGCATAAAAAAGGGTGTGGTGTCTTCCCATTGGTTGTAGCTGAATGATGGTATTTCATCTGTGAGATACCCACCAGCTACATTCAGCCAGAGATTCTGCATCTGTCAAGGTAATGCAGCCCAGTGGGTGAGCATAACCTGCGTCCACCTGCGCCGCTGGCATCGACTACTCTCACATCATCAGCACTATTCATGAAAGGAACACGTTGTCACCTGGCAACCGGAGTACAAATTGACGGAGCGGACTACGTTGGTGACTTAACAGCCGTGTGCGGCAATGATGCAAACCTGGCTGCGGGCCATCCTCAGGGCAATGTGACACACGTGCCTTTTAGGGCTCACGTGTTGAACCGAATTCGCCAGCAATTTTTAAAACACCATCACGGCCTACATGGCCTTGTGCAGTGGGCACGCTCGCTATGTGCTCACTTCCATCGTGCGCACACAGCAGCTCAACAACTTTCATCACTCCGGAAGTCTTAGGGTCTGGCAGTTAAACGCCGTAAATGCGATGTTTCGACACGCAGGAATTGGAATCTGCACATGTTGCAGCGTGTGTGGCAGCACCGCAGAGCCCTGCTGAAATACGGTAAGACATATAGCCTGGGATAACTTGATCCAGAGGTGGTGCAGATCACGCTGCTGGAGTGGTGTCAGATCAAGGACCTATGCACCCTGCTACACAGTTTTGAAATGTCGACGAAGATGTTTAGCACTGGCAATGTCATTCTCAGCGTGACAATTCTGGTCATCTACATGATGGAGCACACTGTAATTATTATTCTGAGTCAGGTGTTGGGACAAGAGGAAGGGGAGGAAGTACAGGAGGAGTCATATGCGGAAGGGATAACAAGATCTACGAGGTCCAGATGGTCAGCGGCACCTATGCGGCATTCATGGTGAGGGAGAGGGATTAACAAGGGCGCATAGTATCAGCAAAAAGTGTTGATGAAAGTGCAGGAGCCCATGAAGAAATGGAGGATGAACTGGCGATGGGCATGGAAGACTCAGCAGATGAGTGAGAGCTTGCTCACATTTCGGTTGTGCGAGGTTGTGGGTAGAGGGCAGAGGAAGGATGCACGATTCTCACCTCTCTGCCACCAACACACCAAGGACTTGGTCCTCCTGGATGCACAAGACACATGAGCGCCTTCTTGCTGCACTACCTACATGACCCTCGGATTGTATGAATTTGAACTAATCCTGAATACTGGGTTGCCACACTGTTAGATCCCCGGTACAAGACAAAATTTGGCGAACTAATTCCTGCCATAGAAATAGACGCACGTATACAGGAGTATCTGCAGAATGTGGTACGCAATCTTAGATCTACTTGTCCACTAAACACCAGTGCTGCACAGAGTGAATCTCAACGCTTTGTCATGGATAGGAGGAAATGGTCTTTTACTTGTCCACATCGGAGGGACCGAGGGATGGCTGCTGTGCTGAGATGGCGTTGAGTACGGTGTCCCTGCACAGTTGCACTTTTGGTCATATCCCAAAATGAGTTGAAAAAGGACAGATGCTGTTGGAAAGGGGAACAGGTGTGTTGGAAAGGGGAAAAAAGTTTTGGTCCGTGGATTTGGTGGTTAAGCAACTGTAACATTTGCTGAAGAAACAACATCTGTTACAGTGGGACTGGCAGATTTGGATAAAGTGGTATATAATCTGTGACCGCTATATAACGAAAATTAATAAGAAAAGAAAGAGAAAGGTATATATCCCCATCAGCAGTCAGTGTCCACCGTGCTCCCAGTTGGAAAAGGAGAGGTTGGCAACTTGAAGGTTTGGTGGAGGATACAGAGCTGTGTGGCTATGAAACTAATAGTAGCCTGAACCGAGTTAGACGCCATTCGGATCTGGAGACTGTGAGCCCTGTTAGCGTCACAGGGTCCACATGCCCACCCAGCCCAGGAACTCCCTGTTAACAACACAGGGGCCATTGAGTACGCTGACCGTGTGCGTAGGGGCCACACCTGTGGACAGCAGGCGCATCAGCAGCAGCAGGCCTGTTAATGCCACTGGGCTGCACAAGCAGGACTGTTAGGACAGGAGCTGGTCTTAACCGTTCTGCGTTACCAACTGTGGTGGTGGCCTGCATCCACCACCCGATCCCTGCCTACCTCTGGCCTAAAGCCGCAATGGGTTCAACACATGGAGGTGTGCTCTTTCGGAGCATAATAGAAGACTGCGCACCTCCTTGTTGGCTCCAGCCCCTTTTATAACCTGGGTCCGCCCCAAACCAGGGTGAACCACAATGCACCTCCTGGAGACAAAAGTAGAGTGACACGTCATGAGTGGCATAACTAGCGTCCTATTTGGAAACGCAACTTCAATGATGACCTCATGGCTGCCATGACCCAAACACCTCACCAGTCATCGTCTGAGCATCAATAATGCGGTGACAAGTCATAGGTGTGGGCCTCTGCAAGCCATTTGGGAGGACACCTGATGCCCTGTGGTCTATATGGGACCCCCACATCAGGGCCAGGGCCAAAGAGTTCATTACCGGACCTAGTCTCTGATGCAGGAAGTGCCTGAGCATGCTCAGTAGCATGAAATACAGTCTCTGAAAAAAGACTATCAGCTTTAGCATGGTGTCTATGCCCAAAACAGGACTTAGACCCGGCACGGAATGCAAGCACCTGTGCAAAGAGGCTTTTCACACTTAGTGTGGGAGCATGCGCTGTATCCCGAAATGAAAACTTAGCGTCAGGAATGGCACAGTCAGGCTGAGCATACTCACTAGGCGAAACACTGTAATTATGCTGCAGCTGGGGTACATCGGCACACGCATGCGCACTAGCTGCCTCTCCACACTTAGACGTGGAGGGGAAATTTGTCTTGGAGATGCTGTCTATGAACAGAAGGAAAAGCTAAAGGAAGCCTGACTTTCTATCCCTCCGAATTATGAAATGCAGCAATGAATTCCATGAGTTTGCTATAACATTAGCGTAGCAAAATGTGCATGAGGGTGTGATGTAGAGGTGCTAGAAATAGCTTGTCACCAGTGGGGCACTAATGGAATACAACAGCCAGTTCTATGATGCCACAAAATGGCAGTATTTTGTGCTATCATTATAGCTTATTAAAAACAGAGCACGAGGTTGTCATGCAGAGGTGCTGCACATAGATTTGCAGTAGTGTGAATTGACAAAAGTACAATAGCCACGTTTAGGATACAACTAGGTACAGTGAGTGTTTGCTAGTAAAATTGCTTAGTTTAAAAAAGTTGTAGTGTGCAATGCAGGCAGACGTGCTATGCAAATGTCTTTGCACTAGTGGGACTATAGCAAAGTCCAATAGCCACGTATAGGATGCCACTAGGTACACTGAGTGTGTGCTAGTATAATGGCTTCGTTATAATTTGTTGGAGTGTGCAACGCAGGCAGATGCGCTCTGCAAATGTCTTGGCACTAGTGGGACTATAGCAAAGTCCAATAGCCACGTATAGGATGCCACTAGGTACACTGTGTGTTTGCTAGTATAATGGATGAGTTTAAAAAAGATAGAGTGTGCAATGCAGGCAGACGTGCTGCAAATAACGTTCCAATACTGTGAATTGACAAAAGTACAATAGCCACGTTTAGGATACAACTAGGTACAGTGAGTGTTTGCTAGTATAATGGCTTCGTTATAATTAGTTGGAGTGTGCAACGCAGGCAGATGCGCTCTGCAAATGTCTTGGCACTAGTGGGACTATAGCAAAGTCCAATAGCCACGTATAGGATGCCACTAGGTACACTGACTGTTTGGTAGTATAATGGCTGAGTTTAAAAAAGTTAGAGTGTGCAATGCAGGCAGACGTGCTGCAAATAACGTTCCAATACTGTGAATTGACAAAAGTACAATAGCCACGTTTAGGATGCCACTAGGTACACTGACTGTTTGCTAGTATAATGGCTGAGTTTAAAAAAGTTAGAGTGTGCAATGCAGGCAGACGTGCTGCAAATAACGTTCCAATACTGTGAATTGACAAAAGTACAATAGCCACGTTTAGGATGCCACTAGGTACACTGACTGTTTGCTAGTATAATGGCTGAGTTTAAAAAAGTTAGAGTGTGCAATGCAGGCAGACGTGCTGCAAATAACGTTCCAATACTGTGAATTGACAAAAGTACAATAGCCACGTATAGGATGCCACTAGGTACACTAACTGTTTGCTAGTATAATGGCTGAGTTTAAAAAAGTTAGAGTGTGCAATGCAGGCAGACGTGCTGCAAATAACGTTCCAATACTGAGAATTGACAAAAGTACAATAGCCACGTTTAGGATGCCACTAGGTACACTGACTGCTAGTATAATGGCTGAGTTTAAAAAAGTTAGAGTGTGCAATGCAGGCAGACGTGCTGCAAATAACGTTCCAATACTGTGAATTGACAAAAGTACAATAGCCACGTTTAGGATACAACTAGGTACAGTGAGTGTTTGCTAGTATAATGGCTGAGTTTAAAAAAGTTAGAGTGTGCAATGCAGGCAGACGTGCTGCAAATAACGTTCCAATACTGTGAATTGACAAAAGTACAATAGCCACGTTTAGGATGCCACTAGGTACACTGACTGTTTGCTAGTATAATGGCTGAGTTTAAAAAAGTTAGAGTGTGCAATGCAGGCAGACGTGCTGCAAATAACGTTCCAATACTGTGAATTGACAAAAGTACAATAGCCACGTTTAGGATGCCACTAGGTACACTGACTGTTTGCTAGTATAATGGCTGAGTTTAAAAAACTTGGAGTGTGCAATGCAGGCAGATGTGCTCTGCAAATGTCTTGGCACTAGTGGGACTATAGCAAAGTCCAATAGCCACGTATAGGATGCCACTAGGTACACTGAGTGTGTGCTAGTATAATGGCTTCGTTATAATTAGTTGGAGTGTGCAACGCAGGCAGATGCGCTCTGCAAATGTCTTGGCACTAGTGGGACTATAGCAAAGTCCAATAGCCACGTATAGGATGCCACTAGGTACACTGAGTGTTTGCTAGTATAATGGCTTCGTTATAATTTGTTGGAGTGTGCAACGCAGGCAGATGCGCTCTGCAAATGTCTTGGCACTAGTGGGACTATAGCAAAGTCCAATAGCCATGTATAGGATGCCACTAGGTACACTGAGTGTGTGCTAGTATAATGGCTTCGTTATAATTAGTTGGAGTGTGCAACGCAGGCAGATGCGCTCTGCAAATGTCTTGGCACTAGTGGGACTATAGCAAAGTCCAATAGCCACGTATAGGATGCCACTAGGTACACTGAGTGTTTGCTAGTATAATGGCTGAGTTTAAAAAACTTGGAGTGTGCAATGCAGGCAGATGTGCTCTGCTAATGTCTTTGCACTAGTGGGACTATAGCAAAGTCCAATAGCCACGTATAGGATGCCACTAGGTACACTGAGTGTGTGCTAGTATAATGGCTTAGTTATAATTCGTTGGAGTGTGCAACGCAGGCAGACGTGCTGCAAATGTCTTGCCACTAGTGGGACTATAGCAAAGTCCAATAGCCACGTATAGGATGCCACTAGGTACACTGAGTGTTTGCTAGTATAATGGCTTCGTTATAATTTGTTGGAGTGTGCAACGCAGGCAGATGCGCTCTGCAAATGTCTTGGCCCTAGTGGGACTATAGCAAAGTCCAATAGCCACGTATAGGATGCCACTAGGTACACTGAGTGTTTGCTAGTATAATGGCTGAGTTTAAAAAACTTGGAGTGTGCAATGCAGGCAGATGTGCTCTGCTAATGTCTTTGCACTAGTGGGACTATAGCAAAGTCCAATAGCCACGTATAGGATGCCACTAGGTACACTGAGTGTTTGCTAGTAAAATTGCTTAGTTTAAAAAACTTGGAGTGTGCAATGCAGGCAGATGTGCTCTGCAAATGTCTTTGCACTAGTGGGACTATAGCAAAGTCCAATAGCCACAGATAGGATGCCACTAGGTACACTGAATGTTTGCTAGTATAATGGCTTACTTAGAATGAGTTGGAGTGTGCAGAGGACAAGAGGGTACAGTGGCAGGATTGTGGTGCTCTGGGTAGAGGAATGGAAGCCTGCCTTTCTATTCCCTCCTAATGGTGAAATGCAGGGAGGAAATCCCTGACCTGGGCTACACAGACGCTGTTGCTGTTTTCAGGACCTGTCACCTATGGCTCTCTGACCCTGCCGGTACGAGCCCTTAAAAGGACTGCTAGAATGTGCTCTCCCTAAGCTGTCTAACGCTGTGTATGCAGCGCATACAGCTGTATCGGCGATAGGACAAAGGACGGAACTGCGACAGTGATGTCTGACACCAAAGACGCAGAAGGCAGATAATGGCGATCGTGAAGAAAATGTCCGGTTTTATAATGCAGGGACATGTGACATGCAGATCCTATCACACATGCCGTTGCTTCTCTGCCTCAAAGTCCACTTAGGTGTGTGTGTGTCTGTGATTGGCTGACATGCTGGCCAGCCCCACAAGACGCGCGCGCTTAGGGAAGGAAGACAAGAAAAAAAAAAAAAAAAATGGCGATCGCCATTATAGAAACAGCAGTGATCTGAAGGCGCTGTTCACGCACACTATACACTGAAATGTGATAATAGTTTGATTCACAGAGTGACTTACACTATTACAGCAGAAACCAAGCTAAGATTTAGCTGTTTTTTGGCTGCTAGAACCGTTCTCGAACGTTTCTAGAACTATCGAGCTTTTGCAAAAAGCTCGAGTTCTAGTTCGATCTAGAACATGCCCCAAAATCACTCGAGCCTAGAACTGGAGAACCACGAACCACGAACCGCGCTCAACTCTAGTCATAAAGCAATTTTTATGCACATTACAACATATGTGCAACATATAATTTATATGTATGAAGAATACATAAATTTTTATAAACAGCACACAGAAACATAAGTTTAGATCATTATGAAATTAAGGTTCGGAAAATAATTGCCTGCTGAAATATCCATGAGGTTGTTGTTGGGAATGCAAATTTACATTTAACGGGGGTTGTATATTCATTTGGCTAGATTGGGGTTTTTGAGTTTGTATGCCTGGATGCAAATATTGTTGGTGCACATTTTGATTATAGGTATTTGTATTTAGAGAATAAGGTTTTGGTATGTAGATTGGGTTTGGGGCAATAGTTGCAGTATTCTTTTGGGCTGGTGGGTTTCTGACTTCGTCAAAAATTTGTTCAATTTTCGAAATAATTGCGCCAGAGGAAGGGAAACTACCCTCTTCCTCATAGCAAGTCAGCATCCCACATATGGCTGTCATGCATGTATTTTTTTTCTTCTCATCTTTAATTTTTCGAATTCTACCTGCAATACTAATGCCAAAATGATCAATGTCATCTTCTTTGGCACTAGTATTCAATAATTTTAAGGTTTCGTTACAAATAACTTCCTCCTCTAATTGGATATTTTTGGTGGTTTTTTTTTGTTTTTTGGCTTGATATATTTTGTGGGACCTGAGGTAATTATTGTAGGTCTAGGTGGTGATTTATCTTGAACACTACCAATTTCTATCTCCCCTTCATGTTCAGATGAAAATTGATCTATATTGCCTGATGGCCCTTCCTGGTGTGGTTGATGAAGGCTCTCTTGCCCTTCTTCATCATCAACAGGTGTTTCTGCTGCTACATTTCCTGAAGTTCTGTTGAGGAGAAAGAAAACATAAAAAACAATTAAATACAATGTAATTTATTGTGATGATAACATTATTTTCAGAAAACAATGTTAACATACTGTTACATGAATACTTACTCTCTAGTTTTCCGACTTGTGCATAGAAATGACAGCTCATCATAATAGATGAAATTTGTTTTTTTAGGGGAACTGCCACTTTTCATGCCCTCATTCCTTATCTTGTGAAATCTGTCCTTAACTGGACGCCACCTTTTCCGCACATCAAGCTCTATTTTAATTGTGCAAGGAAAAAATAAAACACAAATCTTAAATTAATTATAAAAAGTATAGTAACAGTATAAAAACAACTAATTTAAACAACAAATATACCAATTTTATGTTGTAAGGCTGCATCAGCCTCATGCCATTGTGGGAACAGTTCAGCACAGATTGTTCCCCAACAGTCCATCCTCTTGTTTTTTTGCATGTATTCAGGGCATGTGGGATCCCAAAGGCATGGCATGGATTCAACCTGTTACATAATTTTACAAAATTGTAATGAAGTGATTACTAAATTTATAAGATTATAAAGCTTGACATTATCATTATAACATTTTTTAAGCAAAATAATGAAAAATAAATCAGGTACTTACCATAGCAATTAATTTTGCTACATCGATCTTCATTCGCTGGAACCAAGCCATTTTAAATTTCAGTAGATCAAAGTATTTATATTATGAGAAATCACAATAGTAGCAGGCACTGAAACATACTCAGCTCTGTATTTATAGTACAAAGGAAGTGATGTAGGTAATGACGTTTGTGCCTGGGTTCTTTCCCTACTGCACCTGCGTTTTTGTTTTGGAAAACGCTGGTAAAAAGCATGTAAAACGCACATTAAACGCAGAATATTCACTTCAACATGCGTTTTGCCATTTCTCATTGACTCCAATGTTAAGGAAACGCTGCAGAAATGGCAAAAACAACTGACATGCTGCTTCTTTTTCAGCATGGTTTTTGACCACAAATATGCAAATTAAATGCTGCTGAACAAAAAGCAAAGTGCAGACAGGATTTCTGCTTTTCCCATAGACTTTGCTGGAAATCAAAAACGCTGCAGCCAAAAACGCTGCAGAAACGCGGAAAAAAACGCAACGTGCGAACATAGCCTAACTGTTATAGGTCTCCCGCAACATGTGATCCAAAGGTAACCAGAAGGTTAGCACTAATTAACTCCTGCTGTCCGATCACTAATTAGTACACAGCTGGTCGATGCCCGAGCCTGCCTGTGCAACTCAAAAGCACCAGAGAAAGCATAGTGAGCAGTGTCAGAGTCTGCAGTCTGAACAGCGTCTGATACTGCCATGACACTCGGCGAGTTTAGCGCGAAACACTATGTGACACTAGAATGCAGATGATGAGGTGGAGATGTTTATGGGGCTGCTGAAATCTCCCTGGATAAGGGATGGTAATTCTGAGTACATGAATTGTGGAGACAGGTAGGAGAATGGTCAAGGAATTAAGTATGTGAGCCTTGGGGCATGGAATACAACCGCTACTCTGAGGGTGAGAGGATGGAAGAGCCTGATGATGTGGACCTCAAAAGAAGGGAATGAGAGATATAAAGCTGGGGAGATGACTTGGAAAGCGCATAGTGGGGACAAAGTAAGCTGACTCCACCACCATATCTATTTGCAGGTCATGGGGAATGAGAAAAAGGTATGACACCAGGAGGAATAGCGTTATGGCAAATAGTGATGGAATTCTAAATCCAAGTTTCAGTGTGGGCCAGTAGATTAAAGGGAATCTGTCACCAGGTTTTTAACACCTAATCTGAGAGCAGCATAATGTAGGAGTAAAGATCCTGATTCCAGCGGTGTGTCACTTACTGGGCTGCTTAGTGTAGTTTTGATAAAATTACTGTTTAATCAGCCGTAGGTTATCATTAGAGGACTAATATGCATGTTGACAGGTAGTCCAGCATATTCATTAGCTTTTTATAACTGCTAGATCTGCAGCAGAGAAAACATTGATTTTATCAAAATGATAGCAAACAGATCAACAACTTGTACATAACTGGAATCAGGGTCTCTGTCTCTACATTATGCTGTTCTAACATGGTGTAGAAAAATCCTGGTGACAGATTCCCTTTAAGAGAGCTATTAAGAAAGTAGTTGTGAATGTAAGGAATAGAGATGAGCGAACTTGTTCGTAAAAGGTTCTCCAATTTCAAATTCGGTATGAGTTGTGGCCAGCTTGGTTTGGACCCGGTGTTGTTAAAAGTCGGCAATGTTCGGTTTTGTTCGGGAATTGTTCGGTTTGCAGAAACTATCCTCTCCCGGCCCCATCACAGCCATGTCAAGTATTGTCTGTGTATAGCAGTCTGTGTTTAGTTACTGCATCAGTGAGGGTGAAGAGGTAGTGTCACATCATGGCCCAGCGCCTTTTTGGTGTCGGATGCAGGAGAAGTAGAAGGTTGCTGCCCTGATCACCTGAGTGCAGAGGAGAAGATGAGTGAGGCTGAGCTGGAGTACATAATCCGGCTGATGACCCCTTGTGCTGCAGGTGACTATCGTGCTACTGGACAGCGGGCACCGACATCATGTCCCCCATATATGTCATGCCAGAACCCTGATCATGGACACGGGCAGCTGCAGTCTTCTGCGGAGGACACTTGTGGCCTTGCAGGAAAGGACATGCTGCATCCAGGACACAGTGTATCCTAAATGTGTGCACATACAGTACACTGTGCACATACACTGAAAGTGAGTCACTGCCAGAGTTTGGGGCACAGCCGCAACCTGCACTCTTGCAGCACTTTCACTTCTAAACCGCTGTCGTACTATCAGAATGCGGGCTATCTCCTGGGATAAAAATGTGTTCTTTTGGCCAAGAGATACATATTTGGTGCAGAAATTTATACAGCAAATTCCTGCACTAAACCTTCCTCTTCTGGCAAAAAAACGCATCAATACCGCATTGCATTTTTTGCCAGAAGATGCAGATTTGGTGGTGCAGAAATTTGCAGTATAAATTTTAGCCACAAATCTGCATCTTCTGGCAAAAAAATAAGTTTTTGTGTGGTTTTCTGCCAAGACATGCAGATTTGGTACAGAAATATATATTTTCAGATGTCCCAGCAGCTGGGAACTCAAGGAACTTTAAAGGCTTTCTTAAAAGGCTCTTTTAAATGCTCCTTTAAGGCTTCTGTGCCTCTCAATTGCTGGGCGACCTCTTGTGGCTCTGAATAGAGATGAGCGAGCCTGTTCAATAAAGGTTTGCCAATTTCAAACTTAGTACGAGCCTTAAGGGTGCTTTACACATTGCGACATCGCTAACGATTTATCGTCGGGGTCACATCGTTAGTGATGCACATCCGGTGACGTTAGCGACATCGCAGCATGTGACACCAATGAGTGATGATCAACGAGCGCAAAAGCATGAAAAATCATTGCTCGTTGACACGTCGTTCATTTCCTTAATATCGTTGCTGCTGCAGGTACGATGTTCTTCGTCGTTCCTGTGGCAACACGCATCGCTATGTGTGACACCGCTGGAATGGCGAACATCTCCTTACCTGTGTCCAAGGCAATGAGGAAGGAAGAAGGTGGGCGGCATGTTCCTGCTGCTTATTTCCGACCCTCCTCTGCTATTGGATGGCTGCTGTATGACGTGTGCCGCCCACCTCCTTCCTTCCTCATTGCCGGTGGATGCAGGTAAGGAGATGTTCGTCGCTCCTGCGGTGTCACACATAGCGATGTGTGCTGCCGCAGGAATGACGAACACCATCGTACCTGCAGCAGCAATGAACGACGTGTCAACAAGCAATGATTTTTCACGTTTTTGCGCTCGTTGATCGTCGCTCACTGGTGTCACACACTGCGATGTCGCTAATGGTACCGGCTGTGCGTCACTAACGACGTGACACCGACGATATATCGTTAGCGATGTCACAGCGTGTAAAGCACCCTTTAGCCTGGTTGGTTCGGGCTCGGTAACACAAGCATTTTCTCCAAAAGTCAGCAATGTTCAGTTTTGTTTGAACTGATTGCATTTTCTAAAACTGCTTTTCTAATAACAAGTTATGCTTTTGGATAGGATTCTGGTGCTGTATGATGAACGGGGGGATGTGTTTAATGAATGGAGAGGGAGGGGACTCGGGAGAAGCCAGAGGCGCACAGCACCTTTGTTTTTCTAAACTTTATTCGCTAATGTTCCTGCAGCCAATCACAGGGCAGCAAGTATTCACAAGGTCCTGACACAAGAGCTTGTGTCATTGGCTGCCTAAATCACATGAGCATCTGCATATAAAATGAGGATATGTGGCATCTGTGCCATTTTGTGAATGTTAAAGATTAGAGAAGGTGATGCCACCACTACTGCTACCGGTGTAGTTGAGATAGATAGGAGAGCAATAGTGTAGAATAGGGACATACAGTGTAGAAAAGGTGTGTGCCACAAATCGGCAGTTCATTATAGAAATAGGGATTGCTACTTGTGAGTGCCTGCTAAAGAGTTACCAGTTAACAATCTAAATAGGTATTGCTAGTTATTACTGCCTGCTCCTAATTAGCCAGTGAGCCACATTTCTAAGTATTGTTAGTTAGTAGTGCCTGCTCTAAATTTGCTAGTGAACTAGTAAATAGGTCTTGTTACTTTTCAGTGCCTGCTCCAAACTACGCATTGAACCACATTTCTAGGTATTGTTAGTTAGTATTGCCTGGTCTAAATTTTCTAGTGAACTAGCTAAATAAGTCTTGGCACTTTTCTGTGCCCGGTCTAAATTACACAGTTAACCAAATTTCTAGGGATTGCTATTTATTACTGCCTGCTCCAAATTAGCCAGTAAACCACATTTCTAGGTTTTGTTAGTTAGTAGTGCCTGCTCTAAATTTGCTAGTGAACTAGTTAAATAGGTCTTGGCACTTTTCAGAGCCTGCTCCAAATTAAGCTTTGAACCACATTTCTAGGTATTGTTAGGTAGTATTGCCTGCTGTAAATTTACTAGTGAACTAGCTATATAGGTCTTGGCACTTTTCATTGCCTGCTCCAAATTACTTAGTGAACTAAATTTCTAGGTATTGCTACTTATTACTGCCCGCTCCAAATTAGCCAGTAAACCACATTTCTAAGTATTGTTAGTTAGTAGTGCCTGCTGTAAATTTGCTAGTGAACTAGTAAATTGGTTTTGTCACTTTTCAGTGCCTGCTCCAAATTACGCATAAAACCACATTTCTAGGTATTGCTACTTATTAATTATTGCTTATTATTGCTGTAAATTTGTTAATGAACTAACTAAATAGGTCTTTGCACCTTTCAGTGCATATTCCAAATTACACAGTGAACCACATTTCTAGTTATTGGTACTTTTTAGTGTCTTCCCAATATTGTCCTCTCAGGCAAGAAATAATTTATCTTTTTGTCAGGTGCCTGACAGGTGTGGGCCTATGGTTGAAAAACATCTGTTTCAAAGCGGAAGAGTACATCAACCATTTGTGGTAAATTATGATGAGGTTGTAGTGTAATGGTGAATAGGCAGGTTGTTCGAGGTGTAAGTGTTGGACATTCTAATGTTAGTCAAGGCTCTTGTGAGCAAACACCGGATCATCCTATCCCAAGAGAAATGAGAACAACTTCCGTTACTGAACAGCATACTCTACTAGAGCTTGTGCTAGAGTCAATGACGTAGCTAAGGGATCAGCTAAGGGGGGGGGGGGGGTGGCAAAACATCTGAGAGGTCCCCTAACCAGGTAACTATGATAACTACGGTGGCACAGACTAATCGTGCATATAGTGGAACCTCAGCAGATGACGCTGATATTTTCGCTATATGGTGACTATATAATGGTATATATCGGTGCTGCAGCACATACAAGAGATCACAGTGGAGTTATAGATGGTGACTTACAGCTAATGTTCTTTTGGATGGAATTGTTCACCTTTTCTGTCTTTTCCATCTGGCCCAGACTGACATGACAACTTCTTCCAGCCACAACTCATCTACAAAGATTAAAACAAAGACACATTTGACTTCTCACATTTCTGGCACCATTCCCATCTAATCCCAATCTGCACAAACTCCTCATCCTGTTGTCACCCCAATACTGAGCCGCTGCTGTTGTATGTATGTGTCCCTATTACTGCACCTGCTGCTGTGTGGCACAAAAACTGTGCTTCTCTTACTGCACCACATCATAATGCCACCACTGTGCCCCCACATGATAATAATGCCACAACTGTGACCCCAACATACAAATGCCCCACACATAGTAATGCCCCACAGTGCCCCCACATAATAATGCCACCACTGTGCCCCCACATGGTAATAATGCCACCAATGTGCCCCCCACATACTAATGCCACCACTGTGCCCCCCACGTACTAATGTTCCCACTGTGCCCCAACATAGTAATGCCACCACTGTGCCCCCACATAATAATGACACCACTATGCCCCCCACACCCTCAACATACTAATAACACCACTGTGCCCCCCACATATTAATGCCCCCATTGTGCCCCCACATAGTAATGCCTCCATTGTGCCTCCACATACTAATGCCACCACTGTGCTCTTTGCATGGTAAAATGCATCCTTTTTGCCCTCTTAATTGTAGAATTGCCCCTAGAAAATATTAATGCCCTGTATAAGTGCCCTAGAAAAGTGCACACATTGTGCTCCTAGAAAGTAATGATGCCCCCTGTGTGCCTGTGACGGTCACAATACCTTGAATGCCCCATAACAATAATAGATCTTAAGTGTCCACTTAACAGTTAATAATGTCCCCCCATGTACAGCTCACACAGTATCAAACCCCTATACATCCCCTATACACAGTATGATGTTCCCATAGCTCCTCCTATACACTATATGATGTTCCCATAGCTCCTTCTATACACAGTATGATACCTCTACACCGCCCCTACACACAGTATGATGCCTCTACACCTACTCTATACAGAGTATGATACCTCTACACCTCCCCTATACACAGTATGATATCTCTACACCTCCCCTATACACAGTATGATGGTCCTACAGCTCCCCCAAAGCAATGGTCCACACATTGTATAATGGCCACCACAGTAGCCGAAACACTGATTAATTGTTCCCATAGCAACTCCCACATTGCATAATGGCTTCAATAGTAGCCCTCACACTGTATGAGGGCCCCCAAAGTAGTCCCTACAGAATATGATAGCCCCCACATTAGCTCCCACACTGTATAATGATCCCTACATTAGCTCCCACACTGCATAAAGGCACAATGTATAAGTTCCCCCCACACCAGTGGCATAACTAGAGTCTGATGGACCCCGATGTAACATTGACATGTTTAGGTAACATGTACAGGCCCTTGCAGCTTTCTAAATCCTATAAAGACATGTGTTGCACCCCCTTTATTATGTAGTAATGTCCCCCATCTGGGTATATATAGTATGTCCCCATCCTGGTGTATATGGGCCCCCATCCTGGTGCATATGGACCCCCATCCTGGTGTATATGGACACCCAGGCTGGTGTATATGTGCCCCAAAATGGGCCCCATTCTGGAGTATATGGACCCTCAGCCTGGGACCCATGCTAGTATATATGGGCCCTCACCCTAGGCCTAATGCTGGTATATATGGACCCTCATGTCGGTATATATGAGCTCCCAGCCTGGGTCCCATCCTGGTTGTATATGGGCCCTCAGCCTGATGTATATGGGCCTCCAGCCTAGGCTCTGTGCTGGTATATGGGCCTCTAGCTGGTATATATAGGTTCCCAACCTGGACCCCATGCTAGTATATATGCGCCCCCAGCCTTGGTATATATGTCACCCATTCTGCATTAAAAAAAAGAAATCATATACTCACCTACTCCAGCAGGTCTTGAGCAGTGCAGCGCGGGCAGGACATTGTGTGCCCAAGACATCAGAGTCCCGGCACTTTGCGATGATGTCACCACGCTGGGATTCTGAACTCCTGTGTGTGCGCAGGGAGATTGTGTCTCCTCAGCACTGATGCAGAGGTTAACTATGTCTGCGCACTGTGCACGCTGATATAGTTAATGGTAGTGCAGCTCCAGGTGGTAGGTGGGTGGCCCCTGTGGGCCCCCCCAGAGCACAAGGCCCGGAGCCCAGGGTGGCTGCACCCTCTGCTCCTCCGGTAGCTATGCCACTGACTAGAGTGGATGGCTAGCGCTGTATCTAGGGGCCTCCTCTCCTCCTGCACCTTGACATCACACACAGTTAATTCCTCAGAGGTGCCACCTCAATTACATTTGTTTTCCCCTGCATCACAAATCTCTAACCAGCAAACTGACTGTGGGGAACCACACATGAGCAAGTCTGCAGACGTGGGCATCAGTGGTCTGCTCCAAAGAATCACAAACTGATGATGAGGAAAGCTTATGTATGGATTTTCCAAATCTTTTTCAGTTGAATCCTGGTCCAGATGAAGTAGGGTTCGAGCAGGATCCTGACTCTCATCAACATATGTTAACTAGTGATGAGCGAGTACTAAAAAGCTCGGGTGCTCGAAGCTCGGGCCGAGCCTCCCAAGATACTCGTGTACTCGGCCCGAGCAACGAGCCCAATGTTATCCTATGGGAGACTCGAGTATTTTTGTGAAATGACCCCCCGGCAGCATGGAGAAACCCTAAAAATGTCACAAAAGTCTCAGAAGAGTGCTCAAATGACATGGCAACAGCATGGGGAAGACCCCTTGAAGCATTTATCACTGAAAAGTCACAGCTGTGAACAATTTTGTCCGTGTTTTACGCCATTTTTACGGACTCACCAGAAAACCTTCCAAAATGACCCCAAAATGATTTTTCATGGCGGAAATGTTAAGGGCACATACCCAATAGTGAGATAGAGCTGGTGTATGTTACTTTTTGAGATTAATACATGAAAGATTTTACGTGAAAACATTGTGTGGCACTCCGATGTCCCTGAGAAGAGACGTACATGAAGGCCTCTTGAGTCTAATGTGCCCATTTTGAGGAAGTGAGTCTTTGTAGTATTTTTCTTTGCCAGGGCAGTCCAAAATTGTGAGGTTCACCAATGCCCCTGCATACAGACGTGCATGAGGGCCTGTAAACCTGAAGTGCCCATTGTAAGGAAGTGGGTCTATTGTAGTATAGCCCTTAGGCAGGGCAGCCAAAAATTGGGAGGCTCCACGTTGTCCCTGGATAGAGACGTGCATGATGGCCTGTAAACCTGAAGTGCCCATTGGAAGGAAGTGGGTCTATTGTAGTATAGCCCTTAGGCAGGGCAGCCAAAAATTGGGAGGCTCCACGTTGTCCCTGGATAGAGACGTGCATGATGGCCTGTAAACCTGAAGTGCCCATTGGAAGGAAGTGGGTCTATTGTAGTATAGCCCTTAGGCAGGGCAGCCAAAAATTGGGAGGCTCCACGTTGTCGCTGGATAGAGACGTGCATGATGGCCTGTAAACCTGAAGTGCCCATTGGAAGGAAGTGGGTCTATTGTAGTATAGCCCTTAGGCAGGGCAGCCAAAAATTGGGAGGCTCCACGTTGTCCCTGGATAGAGACGTGCATGATGGCCTGTAAACCTGAAGTGCCCATTGGAAGGAAGTGGGTCTATTGTAGTATAGCCCTTAGGCAGGGCAGCCAAAAATTGGGAGGCTCCACGTTGTCCCTGGATAGAGACCTGTTAGGTTCTTAGTGCCTCCGTGCTTGCATTTAAAAACCGCATGTGTGTGCCTGTTGGTGGCAGCTTTCCGCTGCATTTGTGTGAGTTTTGCAAAAACTTGGATATAACGCACAAGTCTAGTGAATACACATCAGCACAGCATTCCAAAATGCGCAAGGGCGTTGTCAACGAACAAGGAAGTGGACGTGATGGTGGTGCAGGCAGAGACCGAGGTTGTGTGAAAGCTCTAATTTCGCCACAACAAAGGGCCACATCTAGTCGCTCGCACGTCCTGTCCCAAATTCTTGGGGACCGCAGCAGTACACCGCTCTTGAACCAAGACCAGTGTCAACAGGTTGTTAGTTGGATAGCGGATAATGCTTCCAGTCAGATTGGCACCACCACAAACACTCTGTCTTCCACACGGTCAAGTGTCAGTAGCCGTGATACTGCACCGCACATTTCAGAACCTGATCCTCCTTCCTACCACCAGGCCGAGTACACGTCCACGGACATTACTGATCCCACACTTGGACACTCGGAAGAGCTGTTCGTTCACGTTTCCATTCACAAATTCTGGCCTCTCGCCAGCTCCTGTTGAAGTGGGCCATGACGAGATTGTATGTACAGATGCCCAAATATGTGAGCAGCCACGTTCTCACGAAGTTGGCAACGTGTCTCAACAAGGGGTGGACGATGATGAGACACAATTGTCAGGAAGTCAGGAGGAGGAGCAGGGTGCGGAAGAGGAAGACGATGTGGTGGATGATCCAGTAACTGACCCAACCTGGCAGGAGGATATGCAGAGCGAGGACAGCAGTGCACAGGGGGAGGGAGGCGTAGCATCCCAACAGGCAGTAAGAAGCAGAGTGGTGGCCCCAGGCAGACGTCAGGCAACTGTTCCCCGGAACAACACGACACAAGGTGCCTGTACAAATGTTAGGTCTTCCCGAGTCTGGCTGTAATACTATTGTATGTATTGAGGATTTCGATTGCGTTAGGCCAATGACAACCAGAGACGAGTTCTTGGTGCAAGACGTTTATAATATGCAACCAGCAAATATGTACATAAACGGAACAAAAACACAGTAGAACATAAATACAGGAAATACCTTCCAGGGACGGAGCGAAAGGGAATTCCCGGGACCGCGCACCGGACTCCCCCAGGGAGACCACCAAGAGCGAACCCCTATACAGGGACTGTCTGGCAATCACCCCAGAAGCCCTAAATGCGCAGCAGCCGGGACACAAAAGGGCAATAGGTAAGTCCAAAAATGTCCGTACGTGATGTGAGTCCAGAGTGGTATTAAACGGAAGGAACCGGGCAGAAGTGCCGACCAAAGACGGCAAACGGAGTCCGGGCACAGCTAGATGATACCAGATGAAGTCCAGAGTCGGTGTCGGTTGTTTTCCAAGAGGATCCGAATAACAATCAGGAACCAAAAGCAGCAGGGCAGGAGCACACAGGAAGCAGTATACTCAGGCACTGGACTAAGCTTTAGGGGCGGCTTTTAAACAGATGGACAGGAAGTAGGGCAACAGAACAGAAAACTCCATGTTAACAAAGGGCAAGCTCTTTCAAAAGAAAACTGGAAAACCCGGAACTCTGACACTGGCAGTTTTTTAAGTTGGCTCCAGATGATTCTAAAAAGGCCATTTGCAACACCTGCCATGCCAGCATCAGCAGGGGTACCAAAACTAGCAGCCTGACCACCACCAGCATGATCAGGCACATGTCAGCCAAGCACCCGACTTTGTGGGAAGTACAACAGAGTCGAGGAGCAGTGCTTGCTGATGTCACTGCTACGTCTTCGCTGGTTGTGCATGCGAGCCAATCCCCTGTCCATGCTGCCTGCGAACAAGCCTCCTCCACTCCTGCACCTGCAGTTGCCTACGCAGAAAGAACACCATCATCAAGCACGTCCTTGTCCCAGCGCAGCGTTCAGTTATCCATTCAGCAAACCTTTGAACGCAGGCGCAAATACACTGCCAACACCCCACATGCCACAGTTCTAAATGCTAACATTTCGCGACTGCTTGCGCTGGAAATGTTGCCTTTTAGGCTGGTTGAGACAGAAGCATTCCGCGACATGATGGTGGCAGCTGTCCCACGTTACTCGGTCCACAGCCGCCACTATTTCTCCCGGTGTGCCGTCCCCGCATTGCATAACCACGTGTCACAAAACATCACACGTGCCCTGAACAACGCTGTTTCAGCCAAAGTCCACCTAACCACAGACACGTGGACAAGTGCATGTGGGCAAGGCCGCTACATCTCGTTGACGTCACACTGGGTTAATATTGTGCAAGCTGGGACCCAGTCTGAGCGAGGGACGGAACACGTCCTTCACACACCAAGTTTTGCAGGCCCTACCTCAGTCAGGGTTTCACACACACTCTACAGCTCCGGAATGTCATGCTCCTCAGCCTCCTCCTCCTCCTGCGCATCCTGATCCACTTTACCCTCCACACCAGTCCCAAGCTGGAAGTGTCGCGGGCGGAGGAGGGGACGGTGCGCTCTCCCACTGCTCGGGTCCGGCTGACGCTGCTCTACGGCTGCTGCTGCTCGTTGGCTCGAGCGATGGCCGGATCCCGGGGACTCGAGCGGCGCTACTCGCCCGTGAGTGAAAAGGGGTGGTTTGGGTTTTGGGGATATTGTCCGTGACGCCACCCACGGTTGTGGTGATTGTGTGGACACCACCGCTGCTCTGGACGGGGATCCCGGGAGCCTGTGACAGGGAGCAGCTTTGTTGTTATTTCTCCCCTCCGTGGGTAGGGGGGTTGGTTGTCCCGGTGCCTGGTGATGGGGTAGAGATGGATGACAGGCGGGTTGCGGGGCCTGATGAGGTGCAGGGTCGCAGGGGCAGCGCTGTGCCGCACGGCACGGAGGTACTCACTCAGCCCAATGATGATGACACAGTTCACGGTAAAACAAGTGGCTGGATGGACGGGTCACTCGAACGGCTGCGGTTGTTCCTCCCTGCAGGTTAGTGATGACTGTCTCTCCCTGCACCTAAGTTAAGTGTTGGTAGTGATGGTTTCCCAACGGTAACCCGCTCCCCGACCTGGATATGGGCCGGAGGAGCCCCTTTTGCCCACAGGCGCTGGCCCTGGGAGACGGTTGCCCTTAGCGGTGGCGGTGTCTCCCCTTCACGGTTGTACGGTTGCCTTCTATCTGGACTTGGCTGTTTGGAAACCCTGAGGTTCCCTTCACTAACGGATTTGGCAAATTCACGGCGACACCAAGCCTTGCCGGGATCCGAAAGTCCTCTGCCAATGGTGCTGGCTTCTCTTTGTATACCGGTCCGGTACGGCCGGGTCACCACCCGTCCACGGTCCTTACGGCAGACTCCAATCGGCCTCCACTGCAGACGGTCACCACATCCTGCCAACCTTGCTGTCCTGTCCGGGCCACACACCCGGACCAACTTCAGGCTCTTTGCTGTCACTTTTCTCCTCTCTACTACTTTCCTCCTTCCACTTCCTTAGCTTAACTCTCACTGCCTGTGTTTTCCCTCCTCCTCGGTGGGTGGAGACCAACCGCCTGGCTCCACACCCTGGTGTGGACAACAGCCCCTGGGGAAGGCAACAAGGATTTTGTGTTTTGACTATGATATGCCTGCAGGGAGTGTGGGGTGTTTAAGTGTTGTGCTCTGTGGCCCCTGGCTTGTCCAGGGCGACACAGAAGCACTGCAGCACTGCCTCGGCGAAGCGGCAACAGGCAGTGCTGAAGCTAATCTGCATAGGTGACAAACCCCACAATGCAGAAGAGGTGTGGACAGCTCTGAAACAGCAGGCAGATCACTGGCTCACAACTCTGAACCTAAAGCCAGGAAAGGTCGTGTGTGACAATGGCCGGAACCTGGTGGCGGCTTTGAGGCGAGGCCAGCTGACACATGTTCCATGCGTGGCCCATGTGCTCAACCTCGTGGTTCAGCGGTTTCTAAAGTCATACTCAGAGCTGTCTGATCTGCTGGTAAAAGTTCGCCGCCTGTCTGCACATTTTCGAAAGTCACCTACTGCTTCAGCCGGCCTTGCCGGCTTAAGACGCCGTTTGCATCTTCCGGCACACAGACTGGTGTATGATGTCCCCACGCGTTGGAATTCAACTCTGCACAAGTTGGTCAGGATATGTGAGCAGAAGAGGGCAGTTGTTGAGTACCTGCATCACCTAAGCCGTCGGGAAATGGGTCAAACTCCACACATAACACCTGAGGAGTGGAGATGGATGTCCGACCTATGCACCATCCGCCAAAACTTTGAGGACTCCACCAAGATGGTGAGCGGCGATGACGACATTATTAGCGTCACCATACCGCTTCTCTGCCTTCTAAAATGGTCTCTGCTCAAAAAACAACCATGATGCATTGCAGGCGGAGCGCGATGAGTTTGAGCAAGAAACAGTAGTGGGTGTGGGTGATGATAACACACAGCCCAGCCTCGTCTCATCACAACGTGCAGTGGAGGACTATGACGTGGAGGAGGATGAAGACATGGAGCAACTCTCTGGCCAAATTGAGGATATGACATGCAGTCATATCCTCGGTTCAGCGTGGCTGGCCAGAGGACAGGGTAGATGATGAGGAGGAGGACAGCATGTTCAGTCATCGTGTTGGTCAGGATACTGAAGTGATGGCTGTTAAGAGTCTGGCACACATGGCTGACTTTATGGTAAGCTGCCTGTCTCGTGACCCTCGCGTTAAGAACATCTTGGCCGACAATCATTACTGGTTGGTAACACTGTTAGACCCACGCTAAAAGGAGAACTTTATGTCTCTTATTCCCGAGGCGGAGAGGTCAGGCAAAATGCAGCAGTTCCAGAAGGCCATAGTCACGGAAGTAGGCAAAGCATTCCCCTCACAAAACGCTAGCGGCATAGGTCAGGAATCACTGGACAACCAAGGCGTACAGCCGAGAGGGGCACAAGTCCAAGAGGTAGGGGAACAGTCTTTAAGATGTGGGACAGTTTTCTCAGCCCCTCACATACCACAGCCCCTGAGGTGAGGGGTAGTGACACAAGAAATCCTAAGTTTGGCCAGATGCTCAAGGAGTACCTTGCAGATCAAACAACTGTACTCCGACATTCCTCTGTGCCTTACAATTAATGTGTATCCAAGCTGGACACGTGGCATGAATTGGCTCTCTATGCCTTGGAAGTCCTGGCCTGCCCTGCCGCTAGCGTTTTGTCAGAGCGTGTTTTTAGTGCCGCAGGTGGAATCATTACAGATAAACGCACCCGCCTGTCAACTGTAAATGCTGACAGGCTGACTCTGATCAAGATGAACAAGGGTTGGATTTGGCCAGACTTCACCACACACACCAACAGCAAATTACAGCGGAATTTAAAGTTTGTAACGGGAATTTGCCATGTACCTCCACTCACCCATGGTAACACACTTCTGGACTTTGGCTAATCGCTGGACTGCTCCTCCTTCTCCTCATGCGCCATCATGGTGACCGTTACAATAGTTAAGCCGTTGTTTCAGGTATACCCCCAGTGGTAAATTTTTTCGCCCATTCTTTCTGAATGGGCATTACAACGACAGGAGACCCGCTCCTTTGCAATGGGAACAATGTTTTGAGGCCCTCATGCACATCTCTATCCAGGGACAATGTGGAGCCTCCCAATTTTTGGCTGCCCTGCCTAAGGGCTATACTACAATAGACCCACTTCCTTACAATGGGCACTTCATGTTTACAGGCCATCATGCACGTCTCTATCCAGGGACAATATGGAGCCTGACGCTGCCACCGACTGCCACACACACGTGCTGTTTTTAAATGCAAGCACGGACGCAATAAGAACCTAACTGGTTTTTAGGAGCGACAATTACTGAGAAGTCTGACACTATCAGACACTGCTGACTGACGTGTATTATACACTAGACTTGTGCGTTATATAATAGTTTGTGCAAAACGCGCACCTGTACGCTGCCACCGACAGACACACACGTGCTGTTTTTAAATGCAAGCACGGACGCAATAAGAACCTAACTGGTTTTTAGGAGCGACAATTACTGAGAAGTCTGACACTATCAGACACTGCTGACTGACGTGTATTATACACTAGACTTGTGCGTTATATAATTGTTTGTGCAAAACGCGCACCTGTACGCTGCCACCGACAGACACACACGTGCTGTTTTTAAATGCAAGCACGGACGCAATAAGAACCTAACTGGTTTTTAGGAGCGACAATTACTGAGAAGTCTGACACTATCTGGACTGTTTTACACTGTGTACACCAGCCCCAGATATGATGAAGGCTGGTATACGGTCACCACTAGGAATGGCTATATACCCTGCCTGCCTGCCTGCCTGCCTGTATACTGCTACAATAGTCCTGACAAGGACTCTTCTGGTCACTAGCCTGTATTCCGACCTGGCTATACCCTGCCTGTATATAGCAACAATAGTCCTGAGAAGGACTCTGCTACTGTACTCCGACCTGGCTATACCCTGCCTGCCTGTATACAACTATAATAGTCCTAAGAAGGACTTCTGGTCACACTGTTTGCAGCTCTGCTCCAGAACTAACTATAAAGGGCCGCAAACCTTTCCCTGAAGCAGCAACACTCTCCCTGCACTGACTGTCTGGATAGCTGTGAGCAGAGCACAGCGCGCCGGCCGGTATAAAGGCTCGGTCACGCTGTGTAGGCCGGCCAATCACTGCAATTCCACAACTAACAGGGCTGTGGCATTGCAGTGGTCTGCCAGCCAATCCCTGCATGAGGGCTGGCTCTCAAAAGAGCGCCAACATGCAGAAATGAAGACCACGAGTACAGCACGAGTATCGCGAGATTACTCGGTCCCCGCCGAGCAGCCCGAGTACAGCGATACTCGTGCGAGTACGAGTAGTTACAAGCATGCTCGCTCATCACTAATGTTAACTACTGGGGTTGGATATGATGATGAGACTCAGATACCTGAGGTGCATGCATACTGTTCTGTGATGTCAGGTCAGGAAGAGGAGGAGTGTGACAACATAGAGCCTGATGATGAAGTGGTAGATGCATCAGTTCCTACAAAAAAACACATCATATGCCGCATGTCCGTTCCTTTATTATGGAACATGTCCTATTCTGTTCCGTAATAACAGACCGTGACTCAACACGAGTCAATGGATCTGCAAAATCCTCAGAAGCCACACGGAAGCACTTCCGTGTTACTTCCTTTGGATGCCCCTGCAGTCTGTTTCCCGCTTCTGCGCCAGCCCTGCAGCTGCTCACACTGCAGTGTGTCAGCATCTGGCCACACTGCAGTGTGAGCAGCTGCGGGGATGATGAGCATTGCATCAGAAGGTTGGTAAAGTTCATTACCTGCTATGATGAATTCCTGCACTCCTGACTAGAGATGAGCGATGTTCAAATCGAATCGTTCGCTAATTTTAAATTCGAGTGATTTTGGGCGGTGTTCGAGTCGTTCGACGAACTCAAACGATTTGCTTCAAGTTCGGCCATTCGAGTTACTGTTCGATAACTATTTGATCACCAAAAGCGTGGCTTTTCACAGTAAGGCTATGTGCGCACGTTGCGTATCTGCATGCGTCCTGCGTCGCTCTCTCTTTCCTACTCAACGATCACGGGCTCGGCGCTGCACGGCTGTCACAAAGCTCCGGCGGCTTTTCCACTTTTGAAAATGGCTGCCACTCATTATTCAATCTGGTATTCCCTGCTTTCCCCGCCCACCGGCGATGAGTGACAGCTGTCTCACTCCAACCAATCACAGCCGCCGGCGGGCGGGTCTATATCGTGCAGTAAAATAAAGAAATAAATAATAATAAAAAAAAACCTGTGGTTCCCCCCAATTTTGATACCAGCCAAGATAAAGCCACACGGCTGGAGGCTGGTATTGTCAGGATGGAAAGCGCCACGTTATGGGGAGCCCACCACCCTAACAATGTCAGCCAGCAGCCGCCTGGAATTGCCGCATCCATTAGATGCGACAGTCCCGGGACTCTACCCGCCTCATCCCGAATTGCCCTGGTGCAGTGGCAATCGGGGTAATAAGGTCAGGTTAATCATGACAGGCGTCTCCCCGAGATACCTTCCATGATTAACGTGTAAGTGAAAGTAAATAAACACACACAACGAAAAATCATTTATTTGGAATAAAAGACAAATAAAACCCTGATTTACCACTTTATTAATCCCCAAACAACAATCCAGGTCCAAAGTAATCCACACGACGCTTTCAGCTCTGCTACATGAAGCTGACAGGGAGCGCGGTACAAAACGAGTGCTCTGTGTCAGCTCCACGCAGCAACTGAAGTGAGCCGCGCTGTCACCGGAGACTTCACTCAGGTAATGCCTGCGTGTGATCTCTCTCTCTCTTATCTCTCCTCTCTCTCTCTTCTCTCTCCTCTCTCTCCTCTCTCTCCTCTCTCTCTTCTCTCTTCTCTCTCTCTCTTCTCTCTCTTTCTCTTTTTTCTCTTCTCTCTTCTCTTCTCTCTTCTCTCTCCTCTCTCCTCTCTCCTCTCTTCTCTCTCTCTTCTCTCTCTCTTCTCTCTCTCTCCTATCTCTCTCCTATCTCTCTCTCCTATCTCTCTTCTCTCTCCTCTCTCTCTCCTCTCTCTTCTCTCTCTCTTCTCTCTCACTCCTCCCTCTCTCTCTCCTCTCTCTTCTCTCTCCCTATCTTCTCTCTCTTCTCTCTCCTCTTTCTCTTCTCTCTCTTCTCTCTCTTCTCTCTCTTTCTCTCTTCTATCTCTTCTCTCTCTCCTCTCTCTTCTCTCTCTCTCCTCTCTCTCTTCTCTCTCTTTCTCTCTTCTCTCTCTTCTCTCTCTCCTCTCTCTCTCCTCTCTCTCTCTTCTCTTTTCTCTCTCTTCTCTCTCTCATCTCTCTCTCTTCTCTATTCTCTCCTCTCTTCTCTCTCTTCTCTGCTCTCTTCTCTCTCTTCTCTCTCCTCTCTTTTCTCTCTCTTTCTCACTCATCTCACTCTCTCACTCACTCATCTCTCTCGCTCTCATCTTTGTAGCTGAATAATCTACTTCTGGATTCTCTGCAATAAAGAGGTCAAGATTACCAAATCTTCCTATGCTTTCCATTACAGGAAGTGGCTCAATGGGTAGAGCTACTTCCTGAGGAGAATTAGTTCACGAGTTTGAGTTCCGACCGTTGTGGTAAAAAAGGTAATTAATTTTAAATTATAATTATTATTTATTTATAATTATAATTTAATTTAATTAGGCACTGAGGGGAGGAGCCAGATTTCAGCTGTGAGCCGCGGGCTACACCTCTAAAATCGGAGCAGTTCATGGAATGAGGCTGCATTTTCTCTCCTCTCTCTCTCCTCTCTCTCTCTCCTCTCTCTCCTCTCTCCTCTCTCTCTCCTCCCTCTCTCTCGTCTCTCTCTCCTCTCTCTCTCATCTCACTCTCTCACTCATCTCTCTTGCTCTCATCTTTGTAGCTGAATAATCTACTTCTGGATTCTCTACTGCATTACAGAGGTCAAGATTACCAAATCTTCCTATGTTTTTCATTACAGGCAAGATTTTGTATTTATAATTATAATTTAATTTAATTATGCACTGAGGGGAGGAACCGGACATCAGCTGTGAGCCGCGGGACACACGTCTAAAATCGTTCACAGAATGAGGCTGCATTGCTCTCTCCTCTCTCTTCTCTCTCTCCCTCTTCTCTCTCTCTCCTCTCTCTCTCCTCTCTCTCTTCTCTCTTTTCTCTCTCTCTCTTTTCTCTCTCTCTCCTCTGTCCCTTCTCTCTCTCTCTTTTCTCTCTCTCTTTCTCTCCTCTCTCTCCTCTATCTCCCCTCTCTCCTCTCTCTCTTCTCTCTCTCTCCTCCCTTTCTCCTCTCTCTCCTCTCTCTCTCCTCTCTCTCTCTTCTCTCTCTCCTCTCTCTCTCTCTTCTCTCTCTTTCTCTCCTCTCTCCCTTCTCTCTCTCTCTTTTCTCTCTCTTGCTCTCTCTTTCTCTCCTCTCTTCTCTATCTCCCCTCTCTCCTCTCTCTATTCTCTCTCTCTCGTCTCTCTCGTCTCTCTCTCCTCTCTCTCTCTATCCTCTCTCTCTACTCTCTCTCTACTCTCTTTCTTTTCTCTCTCTCCTCTCTCCTCTCTCTTCTCTCTTTCTCCTCTTTTCTCTCTTTCTCTCTCTTGTCTTCTTCTCTCTCTCTCTCTCAGACCTGACAATGATCAGCTGATGCGGTCACCTGACGGCATCAACTGACACTATAAGTCGAGCGGTGAGGCCGGCTTTTTATCCCCCGGTCGGCTAAACTATCAGCTGATGCTGTCGGGCAGAAGTCTGCACAGAAGTGGGTAGTTTTTTTTTGGTTTTTTTTTGCAATGATGCATCAGCTGACTGTATAAAAGCCGTTTATACAATCAGCTGCTGTGTCATGTGATTCAGGCCCTTGAACCTGACACATCATCTGATCACTTTGCCTTCCAGCAAACCGAACAGACGATATTGGATCCGGATTGCACGGCGCGGGACTCTTGACGCAGGATTACTGCGGAGAAGGGTTCTTTATTTCAATAACGATGGAGTCACTAATTGTATTGTGTTTTATTTCTAATAAAAATATTTTTCTGTGTGTTGTGTTTTTTTTTTATCTGTACTAGAAATTCATGGTGGCCATGTTTAATATTGGCGTGACACCATGAATTTCGGGCTTAGGGCCAGTTGATAATATACAGCTAGCCCTAACCCCATTATTACCCAGCAGGTAGCTGTGGACTGCAATTCCCAGCAGGTGTGCCCAGAAAGCTTGGGCACCCTGCGCTGCGGATTCCAATCCCCAGCTGCCTAGTTGTACCTGGCTGGACACAAAAATTGGGCGAAGCCCACGTCATTTTTTTTAAAATTACTTAATGAAATTAGTGAAATAATTAAAAAAAAGGGCTTCTCTATATTTTTGGTTCCCAGCCGGGTACAAATAGGCAGCTGTACTTGGCTAGCATACAAAAATATGGCAAAGCCCACGTCATTTTTTTGGGGAGCAAAAAACTCCTGCATACAGTCCTGGATGGAGTATGCTGAGCCTTGTAGTTTTGCAGCTGCGCTCTGCTGTCTGTCTGTATGGAGGAGAGAAGACAGCAGATGCAGAACTACAAGGCTCAGCATCCTCCATCCAGGACTGTATTCTGGAGGGAGAGGCAGGGGGAGCAGAACTGCAAGGCTCAGCATACTTCATCCACTAGTGTATGCAGGAGAGCAGACAGCAGCTGCAGAACTACAAGGCTCAGCATGCTGCATCCAGGACTGTATGCAGGAGTTTTTTGCCCACCAAAAAAATGACGTGGGCTTCGCCATAGTTTTGTATGCTAGCCAGGTACAGCAGGCAGGTACGGCTGCCCCCAACCCCCAGCTGCCTATTTGTATTCGGCTGAGAACTAAAAATATAGGGAAGCCCTTTTCTTAAATATTTCATGAATTTACCGAAATAATTAAAAAAAAAAAAACGACATGGGCTTCGCCCCATTTTTGTGTCCAGCCAGGTACAACTAGGCAGCTGGGGATTGGAATCCGCAGGACAGGTTGCCCGAGCTTTCTGGGCCCCTTTGCTGCGAATTGCAGTCCGCAGCTACCCCAGAAAATGTTGGCGCTTTCATAGAAGCGCCATCATCTGGCACTGTATGCAACTCTTCCAGCAGCCCTGATGCCGGGTGGCTTGCTGGGTAATAAAGGGTTAATAATTGCTTTGTTTTACTAGCTAGTATTAAGAGATTCTTAATGTCAGGCAACTTTGACTTGGCCATTAAGAATCTCCAATAAAGGGTTAAAAAAGACACCACACAGTGAAAAAATACTTTAATAGAAATAAATACACAGACACACTTAGAGACTCCATATTTATTACTCCCTCTCACCCCTCCATAATTCTAATCTGTCTTTTTTCTCCTTCAACCCATGCAGCTCTGCTACATAAGACAGCACTGCATAGGAGGAAGATGCTGCTGCTCCCATGCAGTCTAATCACTCAGTGAGTGAGCAGAGGCTGACGGTTGTAAGCGGTGACATCACCGCTGCCACTGTTGAAATAGTAATCTAACATGCGGGTTACTATAGCAACGGTGATCTCCAAACACCTGATTCCTGGTGCCGCTATTCACCGGCTGTGGCATCCAGTTCTTGCATGTGGGCTGACTCTGTAAAGAGTGCCGACATTCAGGAACGGGGAGCCAAGCATGTGCCCAAGTATCTCGCCGGTACTCGGAGATGCTCAAACAAGCACCGCGTACCGGAGAGATGCACTGACATGACCTAGCATGACGTCTAGCCATGGGACCAGTCTGTAGCCAGTGAGATAATAGACATGCGACTGGTCACATGATATGACGACGTTAAGGAAGGTCCTATCATCAGTGCTGGTTACCGGAAGGGTGCAGCGATGATCGGAAGGAGAAGCGGCGGGAGACAAAGTGTGCAGGACGCATCACGGGGACCTGTAAGTATAATGTCAATGTTTATTAACTCTTTGTGTACATGTATAAAGTGTTTGTATATGTTTGTGTTTGCCTGCCATTGTTTTCAATGGGGTTCGAAGGGTTCGAAGGTGTTCGTCGAACGTTCGTTGAACGTTCACCGAACACACCAGCCGTTCGACGAACCGAACTCGAACACTGGGGGGTGGCTCATCTCTAATCCTGACATCAGCGCTTGTCACTGACTTCTATGCCCGCCGCATTCTCAGATCATCTCTCGAGTGCGGCCGCTCGCGATACTTCATTGTAAACTCAGCAGTCATTGAACTCAGTGGCGAGCGCTGATGTCAGGAGTGCAGTGGATTTCATCAATGCAGGTAATTTACCTAGCTAATCTCCTGAAGTCAGCGCTGGTCGTGCCCTGCAGTGACCTGGGCTGACCTCATGATATTAGCGCAGGTCACTGCACTACTCTCCCAGTCAATGGGGACATTCTGTTCTTCATTGACTGGGACAGTAAGTATAGATTGTCGTGGGACTCCCTTATTAGATTACGCCAGACTTGTTTTTTCTTTCCAATAAATTGGTGAACGAGGGAATATTTTGGGGAGTGTTTTTTCAAATAAAAATTTGTTTGTCGTCTATTTTTTTTTATTACTGACTGAGTTAGTGATTTCAGGTATCTGATAGACGCCGTGACATTGCTAACCTCTGGGCGCGATGCCAGGTGACATTACACATCTGGTGTCAACCCCATATATTACCCCATTTGCCACCGTACCAGGGCAATGGGATGAGCTAGATAAAGTCTAATGGACGCGGCAATTCCAGCCGGCTGCTGACTTATGTTTTTAGGCTGGGGGGCCTCCAGTGATGTGGGTCTCCCCAGCCTGAGAATACTAGCCAGCAGCTGTGAGGCTTTATCTTGGCTGGTATCAACATTGGGGGGGACCGCATGTTGTTTTTTAAATTATTTATTTTTTTATTGTACTGTACGATATGGACCCACCCACCGGCGACTGTGATTTGTTGAAGTCAGACAGCTGTCACTAAGCGGGGGGGCGTGTCTGACTGTAACCAATCACATACAGGAGGAGGAATGAATATGTATGCGCCTAATGAGTGGACGGCTCGGGAAGATCAAAGAGCTGCTGTGGGAGCAGTGTGACAGCTGTGCCGATGATGGGTGATTATGCAGCGCTTGCTCCTACCCCTTTGTCCCAGATTCTGTTCCCCATAGACTTTATATGGGGACCAGCATATGGCCAGATACACTGGACTGCATGTAACTCTCCTTCCATTTTTTTGCAATCCGCAAAAAAAACGGAAGTCACACGGATTACACATGGACCGTATACGGAACAGAACAGGAACAATATGGTTGTCACACGGATGCCACATGGCATCCTTGAAAAAACAGGACCGCTTTTTGCAGACCACAAAAACGGAAAGGTCATGTGAATGAGTCCGCTGCGCTGCTGCCAAAGTAGTATACTGTTAATTTTAATCAATTCTTCTTTATTTTACAGGTCTACACGTTTCAGAGGTCAAAAGCCTCCTTCATCAGGACAAACGAAAATCAACAATGCATGGACATATATGACAGGACATTTATACACATGTGTGAAATACAGGAACCACCTACACAAATTCCAAAAAAAGAAGGCCAGTAACTGATATGAAGAAAAACATTATTATCTTATGCATATAAAGATAACATCAATGGCATGGTATAAAAAAAACCCATTATATTACTTAATCTTACAAAAAATTAAAAACTAAAGAAAAAAAAAGAAATCGCTGAAAATTTATGGAACCCAAGAGTTAAGTATGCATATATACGCAGGATGTGTATTGGTATCAGGATCCAGGACCACATCTAAATTCAGAAAAACAAAAAACAAAAAAAAGACAGAGGAAAAAAAGGGAAGAAGAAAGGAAAATAGAGATATTCCCTATATAGTGAAAAAATAATAAAACGTGAATGCATAACCAAATTGTGTGTGATGGTCAGTGTCAATGTTTTACTAATAATGTGTTACGTAAATAACATTGAAGTTTCCAAAAAAAAAGAAAACAATACTTGAAATAGAAAGTGGGTCGATGAATAAAGGTGTACCAAAGTACAAGTACCATGCATACAGTGCCAAGGTGATAGTGACCCCAAAAATTTTGAAGTAGAAAATAAATTTAAAAAAAGGAACGGACAGTAGAGGGATATGAAGTCAGAATTTATACAAAATAATTGCTCAAATGGATGGTCATAGCTGATGTGACACCTTAGCAACTATGATCATCATCTGAGCAATTTTTTATATGAATACCGGGTTCATATCCCCCTCTCTTGTCCATTCATTTTTTTTTTTAATTTATTTTTTACTTCAAAGTTTTTTGGGTCACTATCACCGCCACACCTTGGCACTGTATCGCATGGTACTTGTACTTTGGTATACTTCTATTTATCGATCCCACTTTCTATTTCAATTACTGTTTTTTTGGGGTTTTTTTAGGAAACTTCGGTTTTATTTAGTTACCACATTATTAATAAAATATTGACACTGACCTTTTCAATAATTTATTGATGAGTATACATCACACACAATTCGGTTATGCATTCACGTTTTTTTTCTTTTTTCACTATAACAGGGAATATTTCTATTTCTCTTTCTTCATCCCTTTTTCTCTGGTCTCTTCTGTGTTTAGGTGTGGTCCTGGATCCTAACACCAATACACATCCTGATTATATATGCATACATAACTTCTTGGTTTGAGTCCTGCCTCCCCACACACTGTTTTTTGTCTTGCTGTTATTTTTCTTCCAGAAATTTCCAGTGGTTTCTCTCCTTTTCTTTACGGTTTTTAATTTTTGTAAGATTAAGTAATATAATTTTTTTGTTTTTTTTTAAACTATGGCATTGATGTTGTCTTTATATGCATAAGATAATAATAATAATAATAATGTTTTTCTTCATATCAGTTGCTAATGTGACGCCCTGGGCAAGCCAGGGGTCACAGGTCACTACACCACACGCACCCCACATTCCCTGCAGGTACACACTAGGTCAAAACTAAAATCCTTGTTGCCTTCCTCCAGGAGCTGGTGTCCACACCAGGGGGTGGGCCAGGCGGTTGGCTCTGCCCACCGAGGAGTTCACAGCTCTGGAGGCTGGAAAAACCAGGCAGTTAGCTCAGGGAAGAGCTAGAGATCAGTTAGGGAGTTTGAAGGAGAAGGAGTAAACAGTGAGAGGAGAGTTGAAAGCGACAGAGAAAGTGACAGCAAGAAGCCTGAAGTTGGTCCGGGTGTGTGCCCCGGACTGAGACAGCAAGGTTGGCAGACGGCGGTGACCGTCTGCAGGCGAGACTGATTGGAGGTTGCCGAAAGGACCGTGGACGGGTGGTGACCCGGCGGTACCGGAGCGGTATACGAAGATTAGTCAGCACCAGGGCAGGGGCCTTTCGGATCCCGGCAAGGCTAGGAGTCGCCATAATTTGCCTAATCCGTCAGTGAAGGGGACGACTGTCTCCCAACAACCAAGTCCCGTTTGAAGGCAACAGTCCAACCGTTAAGGGGAGACATCGCCACCGCCAAGGCACCAGTTTCCCAGGGCCAGCGCCTGCGGGCAAGAGTGGAGCTCCTCCGGTTCATATCCAAGCTGGGGAGCGGGTTACCGGTGGGAACCCATCGCTACCAAACAACAACACATAGGTGCAGGGAAGAGACCGTCACCGTCAACTGCAGGGGATATCAGCAGCGCAACCGTCTGAGGGACCCGTCCAACCAGCCGTTTGTTTACCGAGAACTGTGTCGTGTTTACTGGCTGAGTGAGTACCTCCGTGCCGTGCGGCACAGAACTGCCCCTGTGCCCCTTCACCTCCACAGGCCCCATAGCTCGCCTGTCCACCATCCCAACTCCATCACTGGGCCCCGGGATCACCAACCCCTACCCACGGAGGGGCAACACAACAACTGGCTGCTCCGTACCATCACTCCCAGGATCCCCCAGCCAGAGCAGCGGTGGTGTACACTCAATCACCACAACCGTGGGTGGCGTCACGGACAATCAACAATCCTCACACCCAACCAAACCCTCTTTCACTCACGGGCGAGGAGCGCCGCTAGAGTCCCCGGGATCCGGCCCATCGCTCGAGCCACCGAGCAGCGGCAGGCCGCGGTAGCCGCGGCAGCCGGACCCGAGCAGTGGGAGAGCGCGGCGTCCCCTCCTCCGCCCACGACAACTTGGCGTCACAAACAGGATCTTACCGCTCTGCCGTTTGGTAGAGGTGCGCCTTGTTACCACCGGAGGTGTCCGGCCAGAAAATTTCAGAAGCCGCCATCTTTGGCGCGAAAAGTCCCCGCTCGAACGTCTTCTCGAGTAGTGGAGGCGCGAAGGCCAAAACATCGCCCCGATAGAGGAGGGGCCGAAAAGAAGCTAAGGGGGATGAAATGGCGACTGGTTGCATGTAGCCGCGGCTATAGAAGCAGGGACGCCAGGACCCTGCGGCCATTGACTGGTTCCTGGAAGGGGCCGCTGCTAAAGATGCTGAGTCCGACCGACAACACCGTGGTCCCCGCGCCTGGCCCCGCAGCGTGGGTGGAAGTCCGGACCGTCCAGCTAAGCAGCCGTCTGCAGGTCAAGATGCAGCTCCTCATGGAGGAGTGGGAGGCCGACATGGCGGAAGTGGTGGCGGGCATACGGAGACGCGAGGTGGAGGGAGTCTTGGAAGGGAGGGTAAGTGACCCACGCCCCTGTGCCCCTAGTGGGTCGGTCATCGCGGCTGAGGGACCCGGTCCATACCCGCTCGCCCTGCTACCTCCCCCGCTACCCGTGTTGGCTGCTGCTGCCCCGCCACTAGGCCCGCTACCACCACCACCGGTAGCAGTACCCTGCCAATCTGCCCCGGCGGACCGACCTGCAGCAGAAGCTCGTGACCGCCCTGATCCGCTTCCATGGAAGAAGCCGAAGGCTGAAGCCGTCAGCAAAGATGCACCGGAGGCACGGCGGGGATGCGGCTGCCAGGAGGCAGAGCAGGCCATGTCACAGCGGGGTCCCTCATTACTGAAGGTGCCGGTCGGAGCCGACACGGAGGGACTCTGGCTGGGCCCGTTCCCCGCACACGCTGAACCGGGGCAAACAGAAAGTGCTCCCGGCTGGGAGCAACGGCAACAGCAGCTGCGCAGGGAGATCGATGCCCGAGAGGGGTGTAGAGCGGATGTGCATGCCCGCATGAATATGGAGGAAGATGACCCGCAGCTAGCTACCATCGGGGTCCACGGCGGTGCACCATGTGAAGGTGGCACTAGAGCCCCACGATTGAGGATGGACTGCTAAGCCGGCGGTCCTCCGCCTAAAAGTCGTTCCCGTTGGGACCACCACTGTGTTTGTTTGCAAGATTTAAAAATGATGATAAGCAAGATGATTACCGTGAAAGTCACCTGATTGTCCTACCGTGATTGAGAAAACCGGCCGTTGCCGGCACCGTTGTCCCCGTGGGGACCGTTTAAAAAGTTGCATGGAGAACTTTCCATGGACAAGCCTGTGAACTTGCAGGGCAACCACAAACGTTAAGTGGCTTGTAAATAAGTTGTTTTACCGTTACCGTTTCCGCAGTTGCCGCCTCCGGAGAGGCAGGTTGGAGGGAGGGCCCGCAGTAGAGCCGGCTGGGGCCCAGCCACCACAGGGACCGGTGGCTACCCTCTGGAGGGGAAGGACAAATCCCGCTCAGGTAACTTGTGCTGGACTGGGGTCAAGGGGTGCTGCCTGGGTTTTAGGGGCAGCATCAGGGCCAGGTTGCTTGGGTGGGAGAGAGCGGAGACCGTAACCGTAAACCGTTTGCAACGTTTAAGAATTGAACCTCCCGATGTGGGATGATGTCATAACTTGTAAATATGTTACCGTTTTTCTATTTTTTCCAGAAAACAAAAAAGAAAATAAAACCAATGTTGGACGGGCAGCCCGAGGACGGTCTGCGTTTTGCTAAGGGGGAATGTGATGCCCTGGGCAAGCCAGGGGTCACAGGTCACTACACCACATGCACCCCACATTCCCTGCAGGTACACACTAGGTCAAAACTAAAATCCTTGTTGCCTTCCTCCAGGAGCTGGTGTCCACACCAGGGGGTGGGCCAGGCGGTTGGATCCACCCACCGAGGAGTTCACAGCTCTGGAGGCTGGAAAAACCAGGCAGTTAGCTCAGGGAAGAGCTAGAGATCAGTTAGGGAGTTTGAAGGAGAAGGAGTAAACAGTGAGAGGAGAGTTGAAAGCGACAGAGAAAGTGACAGCAAGAAGCCTGAAGTTGGTCCGGGTGTGTGCCCCGGACTGAGACAGCAAGGTTGGCAGACGGCGGTGACCATCTGCAGGCGAGACTGATTGGAGGTTGCCGAAAGGACCGTGGACGGGTGGTGACCCGGCGGTACCGGAGCGGTATACGAAGATTAGTCAGCACCAGGGCAGGGGCCTTTCAGATCCCGGCAAGGCTAGGAGTCGCCATAATTTGCCAAATCCGTCAGTGAAGGGGACGACTGTCTCCCAACAACCAAGTCCCGTTTGAAGGCAACAGTCCAACCGTTAAGGGGAGACATCGCCACCGCCAAGGCATCAGTTTCCCAGGGCCAGCGCCTGTGGGCAAGAGTGGAGCTCCTCCGGTTCATATCCAAGCTGGGGAGCGGGTTACCGGTGGGAACCCATCGCTACCAAACAACAACACATAGGTGCAGGGAAGAGACCGTCACCGTCAACTGCAGGGGATATCAGCAGCGCAACCGTCTGAGGGACCCGTCCAACCAGCCGTTTGTTTACCGAGAACTGTGTCGTGTTTACTGGCTGAGTGAGTACCTCCGTGCCGTGCGGCACAGCGCTGCCCCTGCGCCCCTGCACCTCCACAGGCCCTATAGCCCGCCTGTCCACCATCCCAACTCCATCACTGGGCCCCGGGATCACCAACCCCTACCCACGGAGGGGCAACACAACAACTGGCTGCTCCATACCATCACTCCCGGGATCCCCCAGCCAGAGCAGCGGTGGTGTACACTCAATCACCACAACCGTGGGTGGCATCACGGACAATCAACAATCCCCACACCCAAACCCCCTTTCACTCACGGGCGAGGAGCGCCGCTAGAGTCCCCGGGATCCGGCCCATCGCTCGAGCCACCGAGCAGCGGCAGGCTGCGGCAGCCACGGCAGCCGGACCCGAGCAGTGGGAGAGCGCGGCATCCCCTCCTCCGCCCACGACACTGGCCCACCTTTTTTTTAATTTATGTCGATGGTTCCTGTATTTGAAACATGTGTATATAGTGTGTATATAGGTGTCCTGTCATATATGTCCATGCATTGTTGTTTTTCCTTTGTCCAGATGAAGGAGGCTTTTGACCTCTGAAACAGGTAGACCTGTAAAATAAATAAGAGCTAATTAAAATCAACAGTCTATTACTTCAGCAGCATGGCATTAAGGGCTGCTTCTCACTTGCGAGTTTCTCGCAGTAGAGCAATGTGAGAAAATCTCGCATTGGAATCGGACACGTTAGTGAATGATTTAGCTCTCATTTGCGATTTTTTTCTCAGTCCAAATTGGACTGAGAAAAAAATCGCAGCATGCTGCTTTTTTGTGAGTTTCTACTGCGAGTCTCTACAATGCAAGTCTATGGGAGCGTGTAAAAAATCGGATGTCACGGGACGGCACTCATACCATCCTAGTGACATCCGATTTTCTAAATACATTTCTCGCATGTTTCCTAAAACACTGGAAACGAGTGATGTCTCACAATGTCTGTCAATCACTATTCTCTGTCAGTCGGTCTCTCCCTCTCGGTCTCTATTCTCTCTCTGTCGGTCGGTCTGTCGGTCGGTCACTATCTTTGTCCCTCACTCTCTGTCCAAGTTGGTCTATCCCTCTCCCCCCTCTCTCATACTCACCGATCCCCAATCACCAGGGCGGTGCTGCACGGCGTTCATACTGCTCCGGCGGCTTCTCCTCTTTTGAAAAAGCCGGCCGCTCATTATTCAATCTCGTATTCCCTGCTTTATCCGCCCACCGGCACCTATGATTGGTTGCAGTCAGACACGCCCGCACGCTGAGTGACAGCTGTCTCACTGCAACCAATCACAGCAACCGGTGGGCATGTCTATGCTGTGCATTAAAATAAATAAATAAATAATTAAAAAAAAATGGCATGCGGTCCCCCCAATTTTAATACCAGCCAGATAAAGCCATACGGCTGAAGGCTGGTATTCTCAGTATGGGGAACTCCACATTATGGGGAGCCCCCCAGCCTAACAATATCAGCCAGCAGCCGCCCAGAATGGCCGCTTCTATTAGATGCGACTGTTCTGGGACTGTACCCGGCTCGTCCCGATTTGCCCTGGTGCGTTGGCAATCGGGGTAATAAGGAGTTAATGGCAGCCCATAGCTGCCACTAAATCCTAGATTAATCATTGCAGGTGTCTACGAGACACCCCCAATGATTAACCTGTAAATTAAAGTTAATAAACACAGACAGTGAAAAAATCCTTTATTTGAAATAATAAACAATAACAAAGACCCTCGTTCACCACTTTATTAAGTATGCAAAAAACCCATCCTTGTTCGACGTAATCCACGGAGGTCCCGCGTCGCTTCCAGCTCTGCTACATGAAGGTGACAGGAGCTGCAGAAGACACCGCCGCTCATGTCACCTCCACGCAGCAACTGAGGTGAGAAGCGCGATCAGCTGATGTCAGTCAGGTAACTCGTGGCCACCGCTGGATCCTCCAACAGTGACAGCAAGTCGCCCGAGTGACAGCGATGAAGTCACAGGTGAGTTGCGGTCACGGGGGGAGGATCCAGCTGGCCACGGGTAACCTGAGTGACAGCAGCGCTAATCGCACTGCTCAATTCAGTCACTCAGGGGATTAGCGGTCACCGGTGAGTCCTTCACGGGTGACCGCTAATCAGGACGCAACACAGACAGAGCCGCGGCATGACAATGAAGTCGGGTGAAGTTCTCCCAGGTTCATTCTGATCGTGCGGCTCTGTCTGTGTCTGCTGTCATCTGCCATTCAGCTCTGCTACATGGCTGTCTGTGACTGCTGTCAGCGGCCATGTAGCAGAGCTGAATGGCAGATGACAGCTGCTGAGAAAAAAAAGGATCACACACGGATTACACACGCATTGCACACGCACTGCAATCATGAGAAAAATCTCAGGATCGCAGTGCAGTTGCATTGCACTCTGACCTAACGTGAACTAAAATCAGCCGAGTTTTTTTCAGCCAACTCGGACCGATTTTACTCGCATAGATGTGTTTCCAGCCTAACCCTGTCTCTCCTCTCCAGCATTGCAGTTTAACCCTCGTGGGGCTGTGGCAGCTGTCATTATATCAGGCTTGCATAGGGGTTGTGACTTACACAACCTCTCTAGGCGAGTGCTATTCCTTGTAGATCTCCCCTTAATATCTGGTAAGACCCTATTGTGCCCTTTTTCCTCAGCTTTTTATTTGAACATTGTAAACAACGACTCAGTAGAGGCAAAAATTCAAATAATTTGTGTACTACATGCATAAAGCAGCACATGCACAACCAAAATGCATGACTATGGTAATCTTACTGCCCTAAAATGTGCTCTACCGGGCCTACCCAACCTCCTGCTGACAAATCAGCCGTGTCTGCTGCTTCTTCCTCCTCTTCCTGCATCTGAAGAAACTATTCTCACACAGGTCTCTGACTGCAGAACCTCCACTTGTTTACCTGCTACAGGGTGGGGTGAGTGGGAGTCCATCAGCTGTTACGTAAAGTGACCATGCCTGTTTTTATTGACCCATGTGAGGCCACATCCCGTGTGTCACATGGAGCTTACCTTACTGCTGTGCAAAGACACTATGGAGAAATGGGGGGGGGCAATTGAGTCCACTGTTCTGTTGTCACATGTGAGAGGCCAAATGCTGTTAGTGGTCTCACTACAGAGCTGTGTTTTATTGCAAATTACAAGCAGTAGAGCATGCACCAATGTGATTACTAACATTTTTCAACTTTGATTATAGAAGAAAAACGGCACTTCCTCAAAATATTGATGCCTGGATTGGATCCCAATCCATTCAAATATAGTAAAAAAGAAGAAATCCAGCACTTAAGTTGACAAAAGAATTCCCGAGATTTATTTCAACAATGACCACAATGTGTGTCAATCAGTGACGTTTTGGTCCTTGCCTGGACCTTTTTTCAAACGCACACTATAAAAATACATATTATGAGAGAATATTCATGTTTGTATTTTCTTATGTATCTTTTCAGTGAGTTTGAAAATGGTCCAGGCAAGGACTGAAACATCACTGATTGACACACATTGCGGTCATTGTTAAAATAAATCTCAGAAATTCTTTTGTCGACTTGAGTGCTGGATTTCTTCTTTTTTACTATTTTTTAACTTTGAGGCAGTGTGAGGGGAAGGGCATTATAGCAAAGCTGAGATTTGTCTCACTACAAATAGTTATATCCACTCTCCTCTCATAGCATTATCACCTTTACTGTACTGACGCCCCCCCCCCTCACACTTCCTGCCATGGTCAAAGAGGAAGAAGTGTTAGTAATTACTCCTGGTGCTAGTAATCACATACAGCCCACAAATCTTAACAACCATTTACATATTATAAAAACATTGGTTTCTCTGGATCAAGATATTAGATTTCAGATATTAATGTATCATTTTATTTACCTTTCTATGACCTTCATGTCCACGTAAATGGCTTAGTTGGGCTGACTCTTCTGACAGATTCCTTTAAGGTTCTTTGGAATCTGGTAATAAGGGGGTTGATTTTTTCCATTACACTACACCTTACCCAAGTAAGATAATATACTTAAAAAATAATGAGCACATGTCTCAGTGCACTAGTTTAAAACATTACTTTAAATATATGGTGGTGAGTTTTGTACAGCAAAATGTTTCGGCCTGGGGGTGTCCATGAGAAAAACCTAAAATTTTCACATGAATTTTGACAGTTGTTAAAGCAATCATCAATATATGTGTAAAGAGGCAAAGGCAATTTAATAAAACACCAATACTTTGCTCAAAATTAAGTAATTCAAGGGGCATAAAAAGACCTCATACTGTCAAAATTGGATTTAATTTGCATAATGGAAGAAGAATGGAAATAAGAAAGCTGACTCACAAGCCTGAAGGAATTATATACTGTACTATGGCTCTTTTTGACTACTACTAATAATATATTTATTATTTTCTTAAACCCTTAAAGTGTTTCTCTCCTTTTAGAAGACTTTTTCTGGTACTTACAGTTTATTGCAAAAAAAAACCCACACCGCGCTTTAATTACCCTCACTGGGTCCAGTACTTTATCTCTACTCTGAAATTTGTTACTTGGCTAAAGTGATGCGACATGTCGACATAACTACAATTAATTGGTGAGCTCAGCAGTTCTGAGCTCAGTGATTGTCTGCAGTGATATGACTAAAGGCCGCATTACATGCTACGACATCGCTAATGCGATGTCGTTGGGGTCGCGCAATTTGTGACGCACATCCGGCCGCATTAGCGATCTCATTGTGTGTGACACCTATGAGCGATTTTGAATCATCGCAAAAACGTTCAAAATCGCTCATCGGTGACATGGGGGTCCCTTCTCAAATATCGCTGCTGCAGCGTGTACGATGTAGTTCGTTGCTCCTGCGGCAGCACACATCGCTCCGTGTGACGCCGCAGGAACGAGGAACCTCACCTTACCTGCCGCCGCCCGCAATGCGGAAGGAATGAGGTGGGCGGGATGTTACGTCCTGCTCATCTCCGCCCCTCCACTTTGATTGGGCAGCCGCTTAGTGATGTCGCTGGAACGTCACATGGAACGCCCCCTTAGAAAGGAGGCGGTTCGCCGATCACAGCGATGTCGCAGAGCAGGTAAGTAGTGTGACGGGGCGATGTGGTGCGCCACGGGCAGCGATTTGCCCGTGTCGCACAACCGATAGGGGCGGGTACCCACGCTAGCGATATCTGTACCGATATCGCAGCGTGTAAAGTGGCCTTTAGATGTCACCTCTCCAGCGAAGTACAGATATAGGGGCAGCAGTAGAGGCTCAGTGCTGGACCCCTGGTGGGTAACAAAAGCACAGGTTTTTATAATACAACGAACTGAGCATTCAGTATCAGGAATATATTCTGAAAGGGGACAACCCTTTTGAGGGCTCTAATAGAACAGTATTATTATTATTATTATTATTATTATTAGTTACTGAGAACCCCAGAACAAAAAATGTCTTCATTGCCTGTGATTCAAATTTTTTATTTCCATTCTTCTCCTATAATGTAAATTAAGCCTCATTTTGACTGTAGCTGTAATAGTATTTACAGTACATGACAATCAATTAGATATGCAGTACTGTATATCACAAAAGACAGTACACTTCTCTCAATTTTCTAAATATTTTATTATATCTAGATAGGGAAAGACGGAAGAATTGACACTTTTATACAATGTAAAGTAGTCAGTGTACAGCTTGTATAACAGTGTAAGTTTGGTGTACCCTCTAAATACGCAGCCATTAACGTCTAAACCACTTGCTTTAAAAGTGAGTACACCCTGAACTGAGAATGGCTAAAATGTTCCTAATTAGCCATTTTCTCTCGCTGGTGTATTAGTTTTACAAGATCTCATATGTGAATGGGGAGCAGGTGTGTAAAAATTGTTGTTATCGCTCACACATTTTCTCATAATGGTCACTGGAAGTGGCTCCTCTTGGCAAATAATTCTCTGAGGATCTGAAAAACAGAATTATTGTTGTACATAAAGTTAGCCTAGGCTATAAGAAGATTGCCAAGACCCTGAAACTGAGCTGCATTAAGATGGCCATGACCATACAGCAATTTAACAACACAGGTTTCATTAAGAACAAGCCTCGCCATGGTCCACCAAAGAAGTTGAGTGCACATGCTCAGTGCTCAGAGGTTATCTCTTCAAAATAGACATATGAGTTCTGCCAGCAATGCTTCAGAGGCTAAAGGGGTGGGCGTCAGCCTGTCAGTGCTCAAACCATATGCCGCATACTGCATTAAATTAGTCTATATGGCTGTCATCCTTGAACAAAGCCTCTTCTAAAGATGATGCACAAAAAAAAACTACAAAGAGTTTGCTGAAGACAAGCAGACTAAGGATATGGAATTATGTCCTGTGGTCTGATGAGACCAAGACAAACTTATTTGGTTCAGATGGTGTCAAGCGTGTGTGGGGCAACTAAGTGAGGAGTAGAAAGACAAGTGTGCCTTGCCTACAGACAAACATGGTCTTGGGAGTAGCATGATTTTGGGCTTCATGAGTGCTGGGGAGATACATTGTATTGAGAGAACCATGAATGTCAACATGGACTGTGAAAAACTGAAGCAGAGCTTAATCATCTCCCTTCAGAAACTGGGCCACAGAGCAGTATTCAACATGATAATGACCCCAAACACCTTCAAGACGACCACTATCTTGTGAAAGAAACTGAAGGTAAAAGCTCTGGACTGGCCAAGCATATCTCCAGACCTAAACCATATTGAACATCTGTGTGGCATGCTCAAATTGAAGGCGAAGGAGTGTAAGATCGCTAACATCCACCAGCTTCATGATGACATTATTGAGGAGAGGAAGAGGATTCCAGTGGCAATCTTTTAAGCTCTAGTGAACTTGATCCACAAGGAAGTTAACGCAGTGCTTGAAAATAATGGTTGCCACACAAAATATTGTCAATTTTTGCACTATTTGTCCATTTTCACTTAGGGGTGTACTCAGTTTTGTTGACAGTGATTTTGACATTAATGGTTGTGTGTTGGGTTATTTAGAGGGCACACCAAATTTACATTTTTAAACAAGCTGTACACTGACTACATTACATTGTATCAAAGGGTAATATCTTCAGTTGTGTCCCATGAAAAGTTGTAATAAAATTTATTAAAAAATGTGAGGGGTGTACTGACTTTTGTGATATACACTGCTCAAAAAATTAAAGGGAACACTTAACCAACCGAATATAACTTCAAGTTAATCAAACCTCTGTGAAATCAAACTGTCCACTTAGGAAGCAACACTGATTGACAATCAATTTCACATGCTGTTGTGTAAATGGAATACACATCAGATGGAAATTATTGGCAATTATCAAGACACACTCAGTAAAGGAGTGTTTCTTCAGGTGGGGACCACAGACCACATCTCAGTGCCAATGCTTTCTGGCTGATGTTTTCTTCACTTTTGAATGTTGGTTGTGCTCTCACACTCGTGGTAGTAAGATGTGTGGACTCTACAAACCACACAAGTGGCACATGTAGTGCACCTCAACCAGGATGGCACGTCAATGCGAGCTGCGGGAAGAAGGTTTGCTGTGTCTTTCAGCATAGTGTCCAGAGGATGGAGGCGCTACCAGGAGACAGGCTAGTACACCAGGAGATGTGGAGGGTCTCGTAGGAGGGCAACAACTCAGCAGCAGGACCGCTACCTCCGCCTTTGTGCACGGAGGAACAGGAGGAGCACTGCCAGAGCCTAGCAAAATGACCTCCAGCAGGCCAAAAATGAGAATGTATGGGGAGATAAGGTATGCACACCAGTGACTATGTAAGGGGAATACATGAAATTGCAGAAACTGCTGTGTGAATACTGACTTGAAAAATCCAATAGCTATATGCAAGAGTGAAAATGTGAAAAATGGAATCTGCATTACTGCCATGAACATATGAATCAAGAGAAATTTAGCTACTGAATTGATCAATGCAATAGAGCCCCAACACTACGCCAAAGTATTTCTCTACATTGGGGTCCCTAGCTTGTATGTGTCCTCTCATGCAGTTAAAAAACTTACCGTGTATGGGAAGCTGAGACCCAGGCTATTTATGCGTATGATATGGATTGGCAATAGGTGTGGTTGGGGAGGGTTCACAAACGAAAAACTACTAACAAATAAGGAATAACGTTTGGAACACCATTCTAAGTCCGAACTGGGTGCAAAAACCTAAAAAAACATCACTATGGGGAGATAAGGTATGCACACCAGTGACTATGTAAGGGGAATACATGCAATAGCAGAAACTGCCGTGTGACTACTGACTTGAAAAATCCAATAGCTATATGCAAGAGTGAAAATGTGAAAAATGGAATCTGCATTACTGCCATGAACATATGAATCAAGAGAAATTTAGCTACTGAATTGATCAATGCAATAGAGCCCCAACACTACGCCAAAGTATTTCTCTACATTGGGGTCCCTAGCTTGTGTGTGTCCTCTCATGCAGTTAAAAAACTTACCGTGTATGGGAAGCTGAGACCCAGGCTATTTATGCGTATGATATGGATTGGCAATAGGTGTGGTTGGGGAGGGTTCACAAACGAAAAACTACTAACAAATAAGGAATAACGTTTGGAACACCATTCTAAGTCTGGACTGGGTGCAAAAAACCTAAAAAACATCACTATGGGGAGATAAGGTATGCACACCAGTGACTATGTAAGGGGAATACATGAAATAGCAGAAACTGCTGTGTGAATACTGACTTGAAAAATCCAATAGCTATATGCAAGGGTGAAAAATGAGAATGTGTCTGCACAAACAGTTAGAAACTTACTGCATGTGTACCGCCCCGCGGCCTCAGCTGCGACCGCCGAGCCGCTCAGGTCTAGGCTCGTGTGCGTCGGTGGCTCGAGCGCCTCCGGACCCGGGGGTCACATCGCTCTGGAAGGGTGTAGTGGCCATGCACGCAGGGGGTGGTGGGGTGGTGGTATTGTAAAGTTCGTGATGCCACCCACGGGTTGTGGTGATGGTGGACACCACCGCTGCTTTAAAGGTACAGGGACTCCCGGGAGCGGTGTAGGGGCGCAGCTAGGTGTTGAACCCCTCCGTGGGTAGGGGATGTTGGGCCCAGTTGGTGATGGCCGGGGTGCAGGGCGCAGTGTTACGGTGCAGCGTGGTGCGGTGCCTGTGGGCACTGGTGTACTCACGATTAAACCACACAGAGTCACTGGTAAACCAAACGAGGAGACAAACGGGGCCCGCAGCCAGCTGCAGTTTCTCCAGATAGGTTTGTAATGTCCGCCTTTCTCCTGCACCTGTGTGTGATCTTGGCTACCGTGCCTGGGCACTGGTAGCCCGCTCCCCAGCGTATATGTGTCGTAGGAGCTTGTTTGCCCGCAGACGCTGGCCCCTTGGATCTCTAGCCTCTGGTGGTGGCTCCTATCTGGACGGATTGGGCTGTTGCCTTCAATCGGGACTTAGGTGGGAATGAACCCCTGAGGTCCAGACAGCAATCAGTTGATTTGACTATGGTGGTGGCTTAGAGCCTAGTTCGGGGTCTGAGTACCCTGCCTGGTGCTCCGGTATCCAGTTAGCTCCCCGGTTCGGTTCCAGTGGGCCACTACCCTGTCCCGGTCCCTTACGGTTCCGCTGGTCGTATTCCCAGTCTCCTGCAGGCGGCCACTACCATCTGCCTGACTGACTGATCTGGGGTCCTAGGCTCCAATCCAGGCCCCAAGCAGAACTGACTCCTCTCACTCCTCTCTCCTTGCTCCCAAAACTCTATCTACTTGTGTTTTCCTGCCTTAGGCCAGCAGACTCCTCGGAGGGCATGTCTATCCGCCTGACTCCACCCACCTGGTGTGCCTGTCTGACTCTGAGGGAGGCAAACAGGTCTTTTGGTTGACTGGTGGTACCTTACTGGGGTGGGGGTGTATGTGGTGAGTGTAATGACCTGTGACCCCTGGGGTGTCCAGGGCGTCACACATGAAGATGGCATGAAGGCCCAACGTCCATAGATGGCTTTGTGTTCACTGCTTAACACCATGCAGTATGCTTGGCACTTGCCACAGAACACCAGGATTGGCAAATTCGCCACTGGCACCCTGTGCTCTTCACAGATGAAAGCAGGTTCACACTGAGCACATGTGACAGACGTGACAGAGTCTGGAAATGCCATGGAGAGCGATCTGCTGCCTGCAACATCCTTCAGCATGACCAGTTTGGCAGTGGGTTAGAAATGGTGTGGGATGGTATTTCTTTGGAGACCTACACAGCCCTCCATGTGCTCGCCAGAGTTAGCCTGACTGCCATTAGGTACCGAGATGAGCTCCTCAGACCCCTTGTGAGACTATGTGCTGGTGCGGTTGGCCCTGGGTTTCTCCTAATGCAGGACAATGCGAGACCTCTTGTGGCTGTAGTGTTCCAGCAGTTCCTGCAAGATGAAGGCATTGAAGGTATGGCCTGACCCGCCCATTCCCCAGATCAGAATCCGATTGAGTACATGTGTGACATAATGTGTCGCTCCATCCACCAACATCACATTGCACCACAGACTGTCTAGGATTTGGTGGCTGCTATAGTCCAGGTCTGGGAGGAAATCCCTTGGGAGACCATCCGCAACTTCCTCGGGAGCATGCCCAGGCATTGTAGGGAGGTCATACAGGCACATGGAGGCCACACACAATACTGAGCCTAATTTTGACTTGTTTCCACTTTAATTGTGTCTTGTTTTGTCTTGTTTTGATTTTCATTTTGACTCGTTTCCACTTTCATTTTGAGTGTGTCTTCAAATCCAGGCCTCCATTGGTAAAAACATTTGATTTCTACTGAAGATTTTTGTGTGATTTTGTTGTCCATGAGCATATTTCATTCATTCAGATCTAGGATGTGTTATTTGAGTGTTCCCTTTAACTTTTTTAGCAATGTACTTTATATAAAAGTAAAAAATGTATAACTAAAAACATCCAAGTAAATGACAGGCAGGGATAATGAGAGACAGTAGGTTAAAGAAAAAGTTGATATGACAATCTCCTAGAAGAAGAATAATATAGCAAAGATTTGGCATGCTATATAGTCAGGCCAAGGAACATAAAAATGCAATGTAATCAATAGCATTGGTGATGTTTCTGTAGCTATGGAATAATCTGAAGTTTAATCACGTGTTAAAGCCTTACAGCTACCGCACTGGAAGCCCAGCTACTGGCAGGAAATTAACACCTTCACGATGAGGCCAATTTCTGTTTTTGCATTTTTGTTTTATCCTCCCAGTCTTCCCAGAGGCATAACTTTTTCATTTTTCTGTCCACATGGAGGGCATGTTTCTTGTGCAACGAGTTGTACTTTTGAATGACACCATTATCTTCACCACATAGTGTACTGGAAAATGGGAAAAATTTCCACGTGGGGAGATAATGAGAAAAAAAACACAATTCTGACATATTTTTGGAGAATTGTTTTTCTGGTGCACATTTTGTGGTAAACATGACCTCGCAATTGGATTTACGTCAACAGTATAATTACAGCAATACCAATCATACCCAGGTTTTATTATTTCAGTGGTGATAAAGATAAACTAGTAGTTTGCAAAAACAAATTTGGGGGGGTTGTGTTGCTGTTGTCCGAGACCCGTTACATTTTCATTTGTTGGTCAATGAAGCCACTTGATGGCTTATTTTTTGCAGAAAAAGACGATGTTTTTATTGGTACCATTTTGGAAAAGTTATAATATTTTGATCGCTTGTTACAGCATCTTGTGTGGTATTGCACAGAAGAAAAAAAAATAATTTTGGCATTCTTTAATTTTTTTGTTTAGAGTGTTTATTGATCGGGTTAAGCATTTTTATATTTTGATGGATCTGACTTTTCTGAATGTGATGATACAGGATTTGTGAATTATAACTTTTTTTATCATCCTTAATTTAACCCTTTCACGACCTATGACATACTATACTTCTATACTGGGACACAGCTGACCACTTGCCACCATTCATATTGGAGTTTGACATGACACAAGTCAGGTATTGATAATGTTTTTAACTTCAGTAGGTTAGGGACTGTCTCAGATGGGTACACCGTGACGAGGTGAGACAGCTTTTTACCTTTTTGCAAAAATGTATACACTAAGTACCCTGTTATTAAGCACTTGCAATTTATTTATTTATAGTCAGGGTATTTTTCATGCAATTTTCTCTTTGTTTTTTTTCTAGTCTTAAGGCTGCAATTCACATGCTTAATGTTGCATGTTTACTGAACATTGTTTCAGCTCAGGTTTTTTGTGTTTTTTGTATGTTATCTTGCTTTTTTGCAAGTTGGGGGCGCAGCCCTTCTAATACTGAGACTGAACAACTAATTGCGTCTCACTTCACTGTGTATTTAATCTGGGACACAGCTGACCACTTGCCACCATTCATATTGGAGTTTGACATGACACAAGTCAGGTATTGATAATGTTTTTAACTTCAGTAGGTTAGGGACTGTCTCAGATGGGTACACCTTGACGAGGTGAGACAGCTTTTTACCTTTTCGCAAAAATGTATACACTAAGTACTCTGTTATTAAGCACTTGCAATTTATTTATTTATATTCAGGGTATTTTTCATGCAATTTTCTCTTTGGTTTTTTTCTAGTCTTAAGGCTGCAATTCACATGCTTAATGTTACATGTTTACTGAACATTGTTTCAGCTCAGGTTTTTTGTGTTTTTTGTATGTTATCTTGCTTTTTTGCAAGTTGGGGGCGCAGCCCTCCTAATACTGAGACTGAACAACTAATTGCGTCTCACTTCACTGTGTATTTAATCTGGGACACAGCTGACCACTTGCCACCATTCATATTGGAGTTTGACATGACACAAGTCAGGTATTGATAATGTTTTTAACTTCAGTAGGTTAGGGACTGTCTCAGATGGGTACACCTTGACGAGGTGAGACAGCTTTTTACCTTTTCGCAAAAATGTATACACTAAGTACCCTGTTATTAAGCACTTGCAATTTATTTATTTATAGTCAGGGTATTTTTCATGCAATTTTCTCTTTGTTTTTTTTCTAGTCTTAAGGCTGCAATTCACATGCTTAATGTTACATGTTTACTGAACATTGTTTCAGCTCAGGTTTTTTGTGTTTTTTGTATGTTATCTTGCTTTTTTGCAAGTTGGGGGCGCAGCCCTCCTAATACTGAGACTGAACAACTAATTGCGTCTCACTTCACTGTGTATTTAATCTGGGACACAGCTGACCACTTGCCACCATTCATATTGGAGTTTGACATGACACAAGTCAGGTATAGATAATGTTTTTAACTTCAGTAGGTTAGGGACTGTCTCAGATGGGTACACCTTGACGAGGTGAGACAGCTTTTTACCTTTTCGCAAAAATGTATACACTAAGTACCCTGTTATTAAGCACTTGCAATTTATTTATTTATAGTCAGGGTATTTTTCATGCAATTTTCTCTTTGGTTTTTTTTTTGTGTGGTATTGCACAGAAGAAAAAAAAATAATTTTGGCATTCTTTACTTTTTTTGTTTAGAGTGTTTATTGATCGGGTTAAGTATTTTTATATTTTGATGGATCTGACTTTTCTGAATGTGATGATACAGGATTTGTGAATTATAACTTTTTTTATCATCCTTAATTTAACCCTTTCACGACCTATGACATACTATACTTCATTTGTTGTGTTGTGGTAATCACCACCAGCTGCTGCGGTGACCCAACTGTGATCCCCATATATGTCTGCTGATTTGATCAGCAGACATGTGGAGCTAACAGTGATGGGTGGATCTATGATCCACCTGTGCCTGCTTGCTACTCAGATCGCACTATCAAAATGTGACAGCAGGATTTAAATGGCCACGGTGGGGATTGCGCCATTCCCCACTGCTATCGGAGAACCCATGATGTTATCACGGGGAGCCGATGGTTGTCATGGTAGCTCGGGGTCATGTGATGATTCCTGAAGTTACCATGACGTACTTCCTGTAAGAGCCAACAGAGTGACGGCTCTTAAAGAAACAGTGCATTTTTGCTGTTTAAAACTGTGCAGCTCTGATCAACAGAAATGCACAAGTGATCAGACAGTCTCCTAGGGTGACTAGTAAAATAAATAAAAAATGTAAAAAGAAAGTTTCTTAAAAATATGAAAAAATAAAAAAACCTAAAAGTTCAAGTCACCCCCATTTGCCCCATTGAAAATAAAAGTTAAAAAGTTTAAAAATATACACATATTTGGTATCACTGCATACAGAAATGCCCGATTTATCAAGATATAAAATCAATTAATTTGATCGGTACACTGTACTGCGAGAAAAAAAATTCCAATTGCCAAAATTACATTTTTTGATCTCTGCAAACAATTTTTAAAATGCAATAACAGGTGATCAAAACTTAGCATCAGCACAAAAATAAAATAATTTAAAATGTCAGCTCAAGACTCAAAAAAATAAGCCATCACTAAGCTCCAGATCCAGAAAAATGAGAACACGATGGCTTTTTGTGAACAAACTTCTGAATTTTTTTTTAACCCTTTAGATAAAAGTAAAAGTATCCATGTTTGGTATCTACAAACTTGTACCAAACTGAGGCATCATAATTACACATCAGTTTTATCATATAGTGAACACAGTGAATAAAATGCACCCCAAACAATTGTGCAATTGCACTTTTTTGCAATTTCACCGCACTTGGATTTTTTTTCCTGTCTTGCAGTCCACTATATGGTATAACTAATGCTTTTATTCAAAAGTAAAACTCGTCCTGCAAAAAATAAGCCCTTATATGGCAAGATTAAAAGAAAAATAAAAAAAGTTACGGCTCTTGGAAGAAGGGGCGCAAGAAATGAAAACTAAACACGGAAAATCACCTGGGGAAGAAGGGGCTAACTGGGGCTAAAGGGGATGATTTGAACTTTTATGTTTATATTCCATGTTTTGATATTAATAGTCCCCTTAGGAAAGTTGAAGCTTTGATCGATGTAGAAACTTGGCACTCAAGATCAATGTGAATAGTGGTCTTTTATTGTGAAAAACTTCAGGACTAGCACAAGCACAGATGTTTCCATCAAAGACCTTCATCAGTGTGCATGCAGGGGGTCCTGATGAAGGTCTTTTGTCCACAGGGCCATGCTAACATGCTAAGGGTGCCGACTAGCAAAGGGAACTCACGCCCTTGCGACTTGTCCCTGGCCTCATTACCATATAATAAATAATCTTTAGAAATACTTTTTATAAAGATCTATTTATCTATGCTAGTGTATACAGGGATGGTTAAGCAGGGATTAGCAATATACACCCAGAAATGCCCATAGTTCTGGGTGCATATTTGATGCCCCTGATTCTATCAGGGTGTCACAGGGAACTGCACCCTTTTCTGTTATAGTATAGAACTCACCCTCCATGGTTCTGGGTTCCTTCACACTGGTATTGCTTCCATCAGCACTCAAATCCTAACCACACCTCACACCACACCCTGTCTAGGCACACCAGTGGTTGGTCTAGCATGAAAAGGGCCACCCGCCTAGGGGTCAGGCAGGCTGGTGGGAGGGAGGAAGTAAGTTGAGTAGTAGCCCTCAGAAAGTGAGGAGCTGGGAGAGTTGGAGGTCCCACTGTGACCTTGGTTGGGTTGCAGATGGTAGTCTGGGACAAGAGGAGTCAGAGACCCATTCGCAGGGTATTGGAAAAGGGTGTACTGACTTAGTTTCGGAGAACGGTCTGCACCGGAAAATCCAGTGACTGGACCGGTACCGAGCACGGCGGGGTACAGGACCCTAGATCGGGGAGTAGCTTAACGCAACCTGATAATTCACCTGTGGAAGATAGTCTCTTTATGAACTTTCCCCAAGAGCTCAGAGATCGAAGGGACCAACACAACGAGGGGGATAGGGCTTATCAGCTTATGCGGTCTACAGAAATTCCAAGTGCCAGCCATCGAGAGCACAGCTCCGCTATATCACTGTAGGGAGCGGGACCCTTACAGCTTCAGGCCAAAGGGTCACTTAGGAAAATCTACATAAAATTGTGCATGGAGGCAGGCTCCGGACCCCTAAAGCAGTACCAGTGGGGAGTGGGGACGGCTACCTGGACGAGCTCCCCCAAGTGGCAGCGGCACCCAGAGACTTGGTTTACTTCTGTGTCAGAGTCTGCTTAATGATTGCACCAACGTCTACACACCCTGAGTGAGTACACTGCAGCCCCTGCGTCCTGCCTGACCGCATAGCCTGCACAACGCTATCCGTCACCTATCTCCAGAGTCTCGAGGTCTCCCCTACCCGTGGAGGGATCACCATCGGGCTGCCCCACTCCATCGGCAGTGGCAGAACTCCCCTTACCACGAACCAGGGGTGGTGTCATGAACTATCCCTTGTAAATAACCCCCCTTTTACATGTAAAGTGGCTGCAAGTCCCCAGGTCCGGCGGAGACCCTCGAGCCACAGCAACCCCGGATCTGAGCAGTTCGACTGCTGCAGGGGCGGCACACATATTGCACCTGACAGGTTCCCTTTAAAGCCAACCTATAGTTGAAAAATAGAAAACGGGTTTAATACCACGCTAAAAACCACAGATGCTGTATATTAAAAATGTCTCTTTTATTTCACAGTTCTACGTGTTTCTAGGACATCTCTGTCCCCTTCTTCAGGAAAAAGAAATCAGAAAGTTGATTTCTTTTTCCCAAAGAAGGGGACAGAGATGTCCCAAAAACACGTAGAACTGTGAAATAAAAGAGATTTTTTTAATATACAGCATCTGTGGTTTTTAGCGCGGCATTAAACCCGTTTTCTATTTTTCAACGATATATTATATGCCTTTACGGGGCCGCTGCTGAACCACCAGGACACTCACAAGCGATCATAAGGGGTTGTGACTGGCACAACCTCACCAGGTGAGTGTAACATTCCTTATTTCCTTCTACCCTCGTACCGGGTAAGACCCTATTGCGCTTTATGTCCCTTCTATAGTATTTTAAAGCAAACTTGACAGCTTCTTGATGTTCCACAAATTGGCCCAATGGCTTTATTCCACTCATCATACAGCTTCCAACAAGCCTCTTACTTTTATAGTCTGTTTATGAATTTCAACTAAATAGTTTATTTAATTTGGAAAGTGATATGCCAATCAGTAGGTGACTAGTCTAGTAGTATAGGGGGCATTTTGTTCCCCTGAACTATTCCTCCAACTAAATATGTTATTAACTGCTTGTGAATATGTCACATGAGTGGTATCTCTGCTGGCTCTTTCCAAATCTCTGCCTCCCTGATAATATTCGAGCTGGGTGTACACACCCTCGCTTCATTGGCGCACTGAACATCCACAGGCTGGCAGGATTACCGCTAGCTCAGCAATCTCATGGCTGGCTGTGTCCTATGTAAACCTTCACCTATGAACCTGTGAAACTCTTGGTGTGATAGTAATGCCAGCATTTGCTTCTATTTGTGAGCTTTTTATAATAGAATTGTTTACTGACTTACTATACAATTGATTAAAGGTGGTTATATAATTTGGAGATTATTATATACGTTCAGATTATGTATGTTTAGGGAATTTCAGAAGTTATGGCAACCATTGTCAGGATTGATGTGCTCATTGTAATAAATAGAATTGAACAGACCGCGTAGGCTATACAAATTTACTTTACCCCTGCAATTTTATAAAAGTAACCTTCTAACAGAAAAGTTGGTTATAAGTATGAACCACAGTTCTATTCCTTTGGCATCACAAACAAACTTTTTGATTTATTAAAAATGTTAAGATTAGTTTTCCTGCACAATATAGATTTTATACCTAAGCAAATAATCTAGCAGGTTTCCTTTTATGAAATATTTTACAGAAACCATATATATTGAATCTTCATATCTGTGTAATATTTGTTCTAACCTACAGTATTTCCTTTTGCCTTGATTAGTTATTTATTCTAAGATTAATGGTATTGATTGAGGCAACAAATCAGGGAGAGCAAACATACATTCATATTAAATATTAGACAGAAATCTAACATCAATAAATCTTATAATTATATCTAGAACGTTCTTGTAAGTTAAGAATCTGAAAGAGAAGAAACAAAAAACTCTGGGCAAAATTGATGTTTGGGCAACATTTAATTGTAAGAAGTCAGTGTTGACTGAACTAGACAAACTTATTTTCAAAGGTAAGTAATAAAACATACAAGAATAATAACATTTAAAGACGTTTTCCCACAAAGTTAATTTTAATCAATAGATCTTGGAATAATAATAATTTCCACAATTAGATGTATTTAAGAAAAAATGTTTTTTTGTGCTGAAATAATCTTATACATGTGTCCCTGCTATGTACTGTGTAATGGCCGTGTCTGACCGCACAGGAACATGGTCTGATCATGCCACAGCTCCTGGGCAGGGGAGGAAGTAAAAAGTATAAAGAAATCATATCATGGGTTCGAAAATAATTCTTTGAGGTAAAACGTTTTTTTTAAAAACAGACAAAGGCTTTACCTCACAAACAGAATCAGCTGTGATCCCGTGCTGTAATGTCTTTACACTCTTTTGCATATCCTCCCTTGCCGAAGACATGTGGCATGTTGCGTGTACGGTCAGACACAGCCATCACACAGTAAATAACAGGGGCACATAAAGTTGAAACCAGAAGTTTACATATACCATCTAAAAAGAAACATCTGCATGTTTTTCTCACTAGCTGACATGAAATCCAGTTTTAGGTCAATTAGGTCAAAATTATTTATATTTGTTAAATACCAGAATAATGCAAGAGAGAGAATCTTTTAAGGCATTTTTATTACTTTCTGCAAAGTCAAAAATTTACATACAGTAAAGGGTGCTTTACATGCTGCAACATCGCTAACGATATATCGTCGGGGGTCACATCGTTAGTGACGCACATCCAGCGCCGTTAGCGACATCGCAGCGTGTGAAACCAAGGAGCGACGATCAACGATCACAAAAATGTCAAAAACCGTTGATCGTTGAAACGTCGCTGCTTTTCATAATATCGTTGGTGGTGCATGCCGCTGGTTGTTCGTCATTCCTGCAGCGTCACACATCGCTATGTGTGACGCCGCAGGAACGATGAACATCTCCTTACCTGCGTCAACCGGCAATGAGGAAGGAAGGAGGTGGGCGGCATTTTCCGGCCGCTCATCTCCGCCCCTCATCTTCTATTGGGCGGTCACTTAGTGACGCCGCAGTGACGTCGCTATGACACCGAACACACCTCCTCCTTGAAGGAGGGATTTTTCGTCGGTCACAGCGATGTCGCTGAACAGGTATGTGCATGTGACGCTGCCGTAGCGATAATGTTCGCTACGGCAGTGATCACTAAATGTCGCACGAACGATGGGGGCGGGTGCTATCGCGCACGACATCGCTAGCGTGTAAAGCACCCTTTAGAGTACTATGCCATTAATTAAACAATATGGTACAGCCCATATGATGATGTCATGTCTTTGTAAACTTTTGATAGGTATATTGGCAACATCTGAGTTAATTAAAGACACACCTGTAGTTGTATTTTAATGCACACCTGAAACACACTGATTCTTTGTGTATCATCATGGGAAAATCAAAAGAAATCAGCAAAGATCTCAGGCAAGAATTGTGGACATGCACAAGTCTGGTTCATCATTGGGAGTAATTTCTAGATACCTGAAGGTAACTCATTCATCTGTACAAACAATTATACCCAAGTACAAACAAGATGGGAATGTCCAGCCATCATACCGCTCAGAAAGGCGATAGGTTCTGTGTACCATAAATGAATTTGCTTTGGTCAGAGATGTGCATATCAAACCAAGAAAAAAAGCAAAACACCTTGTGAAGATGCTAGCGGAAGCTGGTAGATTGAGTCATTATCCACAATGAAACAAGTACTGTATCAACATGGGCATAAAGGCCACTCTACCAGGAAGAAGCCATTACGCCAACAAAAAAACCCATAAAAAAGGAAAACCTTCGTTTTTGGAGACATGTCCAAAATGTTTGACATGTTTGACGAATCTAAGATTGAACTGTTTGGCCATAATGACCATCGTTACATTTGGAATAAAAAGGGAGAAGCTTTTAAGGCTAAGAACACCATCCCAACTGTGAAACACGGGGGTGGCAGCATTATGTAGTGGGGTTGTTTTGCTGAAGAAAGGACTAGTGCACTTCACAAAATAGATGGCACTATGAGGAAAGAAGATTATGTGGCAATACTGAAGCAACATCTCAAGACATTGGTCAGAAACTTAAAGCTTGGGTGGAAATGGGTCTTCCAAACGGACAATTACCCAAAGCATACTGCCAACCTGGTTACAAAGTGGCTTAAGAATAACAAAGTCAATGTTTTCGAGTGTCCATCACAAAGCCCTGATCTCAATCCTATTGAATAATTGATGGGCAACGCTGAAAAGGCAGGTCCTACTAAGGCGACCTACCGACATGACTCCGTTATACCAGTTCTGTCAGGAGGAATGGGCCCAAATTCCTACCAACTATTGTGAAAAGCTTGTGGAAGGATGTCCAAAACGTTTGACTCAAGTCGTACAGTTTAAGGGCAATGGTACCAGATACTAATGAAATGTATGTAAACTTTTTCCATTGCGCAAACTAATAAAAATGCCTTTAAACATTCTCTCTCTTATTATTCTGTCATTTGACAAATATAAATAATTTTGGTAATCATAAAGGTTTATTCTGATTTTTATGTCAGATAGTGAGAAAAACCTGCACACGGGACTTTTTAGATAGTGTATGTAAACTTCTGGTTTCAACTGTATAAGGAAAGGGCTGGAGCAGTTTTTCTGTCTAGTTAGTTGATTACTATAGAAGAAAGAACATTTCTTAACATTTTGTACATTAAAATCTATTTCATTGTCGGTTTTGTACGTTTTCTTGTCAGTTCGTTGAAGAGCCATAATACTTTGACAAAATTGTTTTCAGCAGTGACTTGACAGTCAGAGATTTATATAAGCATCTTCCCCATACTATTCCCACTCCATTTCTGTGGTATTTACTTGTACATCCATTTTAGTGATATCCAGGTCCCCCTCAAACCTCCTGGGGAAACTGCAGAAAAAATGCCTGGGTTTTCCATTGACTTTCATTATGTTTGTCACTCGAGACGAGCACCCGAGCATTAGAAATTGCTTTGCTCGCTTAACGAGCACCCAAGTTTTTTGGTGCTCGCCCAGCACTAGTATCCACCAATTTTTCTATGAACCCCTTAAAAATTTCTGGTGCAAGCAATTACCTTAATAAGTCACTTAGTGAAAGGACGTCTAAAGTGCATTCTTTAAGCCCGCTTTACACGCTGCAATGTATCTTACAATGTGTCGGCGGGGTCACGTCGTAAGTGACGCACATCAGGCATCGTAAGGTACATTGCAGTGTGTGACAGGTACGTGCAATTGCGATTGAACGGTAAAACGTTCATCGCACGCATGTAGTTCATTCCTCATGAATTGAGCGTTAGATTGTTCATCGTACCCGGGGTAGCACACATCGCAGTGTGTGACACCCCGGGAACGATGAACAGATCTTACCTGCGTCCTGCGGCTCCCGGCCGGTAATGCGGAAGGAAGGAGGTGGGCTGGATGTTTACGTCCAACTCAGCTCCGCCCCTCCGCTTCTATTACTCGGCTGCCGCGTGACGTCGCTGTGACGCCGAACGTCCCTCGCACTACAGGAAGTGGACGTTCGACGCCCACATCGAGGTCATATGGACGGGTAAGTGCGTGTGATGGGGGGTTACTCGTATGTGCGGTACATTCAACAAATTGAACGTGCCGCACATACGATGGGGGCGGTTACGATCACATACAATATTGTATGCTGGATCGTAAGGTGTAAAGCAGGCTTAAGTGTCACATGGTTTGTCAGTATATACACACCTTTTCTAAAATGCCTCAGAGGCTGTAACACCATTAAGCAAGAGGCACCCCTAAAAAAACAACACCACGAAGCTCAAGTACAGCTCAAGGCAAGTCATTGAAAAAGTTGAGAAGTGCAAGTTAGGGTAAGCACAGAAAGTCTAATTCTACACTTTCTTACACTGGAATAGTACTCATCCATTTCACACTTAAAAGGTGGTACTTTATAGCCAATTTTTACAATTAAGAAATATAAATAATCTACACTCTAGATCGTTTTGAAGACCAAGGCAATGAAATTTAAAAATATGGTTTCTAAACAGAGGTTTCTCTTTTGGATCAAGAACTGTTAGATCTAAATCTCAAAAAGAATTTTTATATAAAAATAACAATTCTCAATGGAAACATCAAGTTAAAATATTCATCTTTAACTTTAAATATGGCCCAATGGATTCTTTATTGAAAGCAATAAGGATTTATGCAAAACAGCACTAAGAAAACTTGTTACATACAATAATTAATTAATGAAAAGTAGTCTGTGTTTTTTTGAGTATTGTATTTGTATATCTAAAATGTTTTGTATGTTTTGTATATAGTTTTGTACATTGTATTGGCTTCCATGATATATGGGTATCACTACTCAGGAGGATGTAGTCTGACGTCATGTTGTTCTTGGACCCATTGAAGCGTTTTTATGAGCGAAGCGGCAGTAGTTCCGCACCTTGCCTTCTCACTTGATTTATCAGTTTTACCAAAAGATTTGTATCCTTAGAGGGTTACTGTTACTTGTTTTTCTCTTTTTCTTAGAATAACGTTCCTGTGATAATGTCTTGGAGTATTGGAAGGCTTTTTACCACCCCCCCTCCCCATCAAAAAAACATGTATACCAATGGGTAGTTGATGGATGAAGGGTTCTGGGAAGATATTTTCACAACAGTTATCAACTGTTAATGCCTGGTTAATAATATCTGATTAAAGGGAACCTGTCACCAGATTTTACACATCTGTCTTGTGCCTGTGCTCTAGTCTGCACCCTTTTACTCCAGTCCACTAAACTTTCTCATGCTCCATATCAGGCTTTGCAAGTAGTTTGGCATACTCAGAAATGCTACCTCAACTCTAATTTTATATACTAAAAACCTTTTATTCTAAATTTCATTAACATTCACAAGACAACAAACCATTCCACACCGTGACCAATAGCACAAAAAACAAAAATAATAAAACCGAAGGATCATGGAACTGTCTTACTGTATACAACCTGTATGGAAGAATTACATCCACAGAAAATCAATTGGTAGTGTTCAAAGGAGGGGCAATAATTTATTGATATAGCCCTCAATCTATCCTTTACCAGTACCTATCAATGGAGATAAGACTTACATCACACGCACCCTAAGTTACATTGGTGTCCCCATTCCTCGGTGGCTTTCCCTGATATACTGTCCCTAATTTCCCTTCCTTTTCAATGGGGATTTGTGGGACGATATCACTTCTGTAATGGGAAAAGACAAAAAAATGAACTTATCTGGGATGTGTTTCAGATAGCACCCTTCCAGATTATATTCATTAATACCATAGAGTGGTTCCAAGGTTCAACATGATCCTCCACAGTATTATCACAGCGTCGACGCGTTTCCCCCATCTGTTGATTGGGGTTCATCGGGAGACAATATCATGGCACAATCGCCAAAAATGATGGTTGGCTGCATATATTGCAGCACATGTCTCTCCGGACGTACATATGATAGTCAGCTGACAGTTCCATGATCCTTTGGTTTTATTATTTTTGGTTTTTGGTTTTTAGGCTATTGGTCACAGTGTGGAATGGTTTGTTGTCTTGTGAATTTTAATGAAAGTTAGAATAAAGGTTTTTTTAGTATATAACATTAGAATTGAGGTAGCATTTCTGCCAAAATTTAATTTTTCTACCTTCCTTTTTGACCCTTTAAGCACTGTATAGTTTGACATGCTCCTATATAAAGCTTACGAAGACACACACCTGTATCTTGGTATTAAGACTCTTAGTTTGTCTATGAACTATGACCTACTCAGTAATTGTTTTTTTGTCTTCCAGATCTGTGCTATCTATTTGTGGACTCCTAGACTTCTCCTTTCCACCTGCAACTTTTAGTACCTCTGCTACCTGTTTGCAGTTTCCAGGAGACTTCATGTCTGCCTGCACCTTCCAGTACCTTTGCTACGTGTTTGTGGTCTCCAGTCTGCCTAGAGCTTCCAGTGCCTCTGCTCTGTGTCTGCAGTCTCCAGGATGTCTCCTGTCTGCTTGCTTCCTCCAGGTACAACTGCTACCTGTTTGCACTCTCCAGTGTGTCTCCAGTCTGCCTGCAGCTCCCAGTACCTCATATCCTATCTGACATCTCCAGAAATTTTAGTTCTGCCTGCGGCTGCAAGTTACTTTACTACCTGTTTGCATTCTCCAAGATGACTAATGTCAATATGTGGCTTCCAGTACCTCTGCTACTTGTCCATGGCCTCAAGGAGGTCTCTTGTCGCCTGTGGATTCCAGTACCTCTTCTGCCTTTTTGCAGTCTCCAGGGCATCTCCTGTCTGCATGTGGCTTCCAATGCATTTGCTACCTGTTTCCTGCATGCCCCAACTTCCTGTTACACCGACATCCATGGGCCCACTCAGACTTTGGCCTTTATGGATCCACCTCACCCAGTAAGCCTACCACCAGGTTTCTCAAAATAAATTAAAGTCACCACCTCTGCATATTCCCAAAAGTAACCTTTATATTCTCCCAATATGGCACATTTAGGTCCAATAATCATCTCTCATCTTGCACAGCGCCGCCTCTATCTCAGCAATCACTGTCCTCTGGCCCTACTGCTTGTGGATGAATCATCCACACAACGCCCCTAAACTCGTTCCTTCACATGCCTACTTGACTCTGTCCTACTCAGAGCGGTCCAAAGTATTGTAATGCGTATGCTCTGGCTCGATTTCCAGGTCACTGGCGCTCATTTGTCTCTCCCAGCACATGCAGATTACACTTTTCTATATCCTCAGCAGGAAAGATTACACCAGGGAGAGAGTGAGTTTGGGGGCTCTGTGTGCATGACTTATGTAGAGTCATCCACATGCCGCAGAGCAGGAAGGCGGCAATTGTGAGAATAGAGGAGGTACTTTGCAAGACACCCTTCAGACCAGACTGTGCCATATGGGGGAATTATATACGTAAGATCATTTTTGAGATATACAGAGGGAGTTGGGAACTTATATACAGGTTGCTAGACTACTGTAAAAAGAATCATTAATGTGGTGGCTTTATTTAATACTGTGACCTAGTGACAGGTATTCTTTTAATTCTCAGTATTATTCCAGAATCTACTTAGAGAATTATAATTATTAGCATTGCATAAGAAAGATTATCCATATTGTTCCACTTAAGATTCCACTTTAAAATTAATTCTGCAGCTCTGTACAGTATAATTTCATATATTGTTTGTAACATGAGATACATGTAAGCTTTGGCTCAGGCTTTAAATGAAATGACTGATAGGTAAGACTTTGATGACATGCCTAAGCATTATAGAATTTGCCGTGAGGTTGATCTCTGAGGTGTTTGGTTTTGTTGAAAGCATTTTAGATTCATCAGGGAATATACTTTGCAAGGTAAAAAGTTTCTTGATCTTATGGAAACTGATAGAATCATAAACCTTTCCCCCGAGATAGAGGAAACCTTTTTTTTCCATTTCATGAGATATTTCTTTCTACAAGTTGAAGTAAATACTACAAGTTGCAGTTCTGTAGACAGTGAAGGGAAACAGATACATACCTCCCAACCGTCCCAAATTCAGCGAGACTGTCCCGATTTGAGGGCTCCCTCCAGCAGTCCCACTGTCATAGCTCTTGTCCCGGACTTCTCCCCTTTGTGCAGAGAATATAAATTAACTCAAGAAGAGCAGGGCATAAATTAAATTTTTAGGGCTCATGCGCATGTTGCCGAATTTCATGCACTTATGCAGCGTATATCCCCTGCACAATCTATGAAGATTGTGTATGATATGTGCGCACAATGATGTTATGAACGCAGAGATTTGGGTGCTAAAATTTGGACCCAAATCCATGCGTTCATAATTGCAGCATGTCAATTATTTGTTCGTTCTGGATGCAGCTCCCACTCTGTCTATGGTGGGGGCAGCATCCCGAGCGCATGAAATCGGCTTTTTTTTTAACAAATAGGCTATGTCCGCACTTTGTTGTTATCTGCTTTTTACCTGCTTTTTTCCTGCTTTTTCAATTGCAGCGCTTATTGCCAAGATGGATGTGTTCTGCTTATCAAGCCTAGTCTATGGGAATTTGGGTTTCTTGTCCGCACTATGCAGTTCAAAATGCTGCCTTTTCGTGGCAGAAATTTGGGCAAAAACTCTGCTTTGCAGTTAAAAACGCAAATGGCAATAACAATTGACATGTTGCTTCTTTGAAAAGCAGAGTTTTTCCCCAAATTTCTGCCACAAAAAGGCTGCAGTTTGAACTGCATAGTGCGGACAAGAAACCCAAATTCCCATAGACTTTGCTTGAAAAGAACACATCCATTTTGGCATTAAACGCTGCAGTTGAAAAAGCAGCAAAAAAGCAGGTAAAAAGCAGGTAAAAAGCAAAGTGCGGACATAGCCATATACTACGTTCATTCTCCAGTGATTTGAAGTGCACATGTGCTGTCAAATCGCTGCAGAATATCCTACAATTACGTGCACATGAGCCCTTATCTGCTCTGGTTTCTCAGGAGAGGGCTAGAACTCATGAGCTCTTAAGAGTGCTTTACGCGCTGTGACATCGCTAACGATATATCGTCAGGGTCACGTCGTTAGTGACGCACATCCGGCGCCGCTAGCGACATCGCAGCGTGTGATACCAAGGATCAACAATCAACGAGCGCAAAAACGTGAAAAATCATTGCTCGATGACACGTCGCTCCTTTTCCAAATATCATTGGTGATGCATGCCACTGGCTGTTCGTCGTTCCTGCGGCGTCACACATCGCTATGTGTGATGCCGCAGGAACGACGAACATCTCCTTACCTGTGTCCACCGGCAATGAGGACGGAAGGAGGTGGGCGGCATGTTCCGGCCACTCATCTCCGCCCCTCCTCTGCTATTGGGTGGCCGCTTAGTGACGCAGAAGTGACATATTACCAACACTCTTGATGAAACTCCTGTGTAGAAGGAGAAACGCGTCGGGTGATATTATCAGTCAGGTGTCTGTATTTATACCATAATAATTCATGTCATAGTATATTTGCACTAGCATTCCAGAGATATATGGTCAGGATATATACATTCTATGTGCTCTCATATTTTTGATATCCAGATTACATTATTACTATTATATTTGATGGGGAGCTCTGGAATGTAAAACTACCTGGAGCAAATTTATTTTTCTATATAAAGATATAGTGAGTTGGTTGACGGAGTGATATATCTACCCCTATTTTGGGCATATCACTTGTCTTTCTACTATATAACCAGCTGGAGTCTTTTGTTATTTTGGTTGTATGCTATTTGCTACTTTTTATATGTATACCCTTAAGGTGTTTGTTGTTCATATGTCTACATTTTAAAAATTTTGTATAATAAAGATTTGGTATTTTAAAAGTGACTTTTCTGTGAAAAATTTACCCTTTTGTTGCTTTGACACATTTCTCAAAGGCATAAAAAATGTAGCAAAAATGCAATAGTCAGAGAAAATTGTTATTTTATAATTTGGTGCAGATCCTGCAAAAAACACCACATTTTTGCAATGTGTGAACACGGTTTTTCAGACACAAAAAAGCCACATGCCATATAGTGACGCTTATATAAAGATGGGAAAGTTCTGGCTGATTCGAATTAATAAACAGTCCGGGGCATCTGTTGAACATCCTTCACTGCCAAATGGGTGTGGCATGGAGTGTAGCTAGGGGCGTAGTCAAAATTTGCCTTGGCGCTCTGAGCACGCCGCATACTTTGTCCCTCTTTCTGTTCTTCAACAGTTGGGAGGTATGCAGATATACAGATAAAAATGAGGAGTAGTGATGAGCAAGCAGTAAAATGAGTGCTCGGTACTCAAGTTGAGCAGGTCGAACATTTTGATGGAGTTCCCACCAGGAATAAAACAAAGAGATTTGCAACTTGCAGTGTGGAATTGATATTCTAAAAGGTGAAGAACAAGAATGGAGCAATAATAGCATTTTTAAAATCTATGTCTATAGTCTAGAACCCCACTGTGACATGGAAGGGGCTTTTTTGTGTGTTAGCCAGCAGAGATACTTGGATTAGTGATGTTACTCTGAGAAACAGAAAGATCTGCAACATGCAATGTGAAAGTGAAATTCTAAAAAATGAAGAACAAGAATGGAGCAAAAAAAACCATAAAAAAATAATATAATTAGCCCATTGTGATTTCTATTGCGGTAAGGGGCGTTGAAAAAGTAAGGATGATGGCTTTAGAAACCCTATGACCCTGACTGTTTCTATGCCCCTTATCGCAATATAAATCACAATGGGCTAATGGGGTGGAGAGAAACTGTCGTAAAGAGATGCACAGAAGGGAAAACACCGGCCTCGACCTCAGAAGTATCCGGGATTGGCTGAAGGCCATCACAGCGTCAGCCGGCATTCCAACGGCAGTGTGTTTCCAGTGAGTTAAAGAACTTAAATTGCACCCTCTGTGTCGTCTCATCACTGCTGGTGCTCCCAACCTTGCACCCCTCCGCCATAGGCCATAGGCAACTACTACCACCATCATCCTCCCTGAGGCTTAGTGGAGTGCTGCAACATCTGAGCTGCGTTGTCATCTGCCCTAGAGAAGGAGTCCCACAGCGGTGGCTAATATTGGTCGCACACCACAGGTGGTGTCACAAACAACTACTCCCATCATTCCCATCCCCTGCTTTTTGACACTGCCGGGGTCACGTAAGCTGGCAAGGTCACCGCGGCTAACCAGGAGAAGAACCGCAGCCCGGTCACGAACAGGATTTAGTGCCCGTCCTAACAGGTACAGTGTGCCTCAAAGACTGTATCAAAATACGTTTATTTAGAAGCAACTCCCACCATTGACCATTCTGCGCGGGAAGAAAAGGGAGCACGCCGTAATGGGCGGCACCGCAAAAAAAGCATGAAGAGGAGTCCTGCTGCCGGAGGCAAGCACCCCCACCCCGGGTTACTAAGCTGAGGTGGAAAGGAAGGATATGTAGATTAAGGAGGAAGACTCGGATGCTCCAGACACCGCACCCGTGACACCTGAGATACTGGACTCATTGTCTTGCTCTTCGGGGGCAGAATGGGCGAAGTGTTTGGGGAACTTTTCCCCGCTGAGTGTCAGCGGAGACGGACCACGTGATGAGTTAAAAGCTTCACCCCCAGTTGAGATCCTTCCGATGTCCCCTATGACCCACTCGGGTTCCTGGAAAGTCCAGTCCTGGCTATATCAACACCTGGAGCACTGCAATGGGGGTAAGACTGAGGTAATTACGATCTAACCTTTGCGGAGAGTTATACCAGAATACAGCCCAGGAGCTGTAGCTGGGGAGGAACTTGCTCCCGACACCGCCGGCATCCTAGTCCCGATTTGTCATTGCTAGGATAAACTGGGGCACTATGCCCGAGGATGTCCCACCAATGGACAGAACCTAGGAGCAGGAAGCAGCTCTCAGGAGCCAGCAGCCAAGAAAGAGTAAGAATGCCGAGGTAACGGCCCTGTATACAGTTCTGCATAGGATGTGATAAGTGTTGAAACGGACAGTTGGACCTCTGGACTATGCGTGTCAGGACTTTGGTGTAAATAATTAGCACCTGTTGTGTACCCTACCAGAATTAATAGGACCCAAAAACCTGTCGGTGTGCTGAAGAGGAGAAGCAGGATCTGGAACGCTCTGAGCACACTCAGAGCCTACGTTGGGGGTTCAGGGCAGATCGCCCATATTGTTGTTGCTGCTAAGCTGTTGCACTTAAATGAAAAGTTTTATTGCACAAATGAAAGTTTTATGAAAAAGGGGAATGCAGATTGCCCAAAAGTGAATGTCTTATGCTAATATTTTTTATGCATTTACAATGTCAAAAGGTTTTACGTGACAAATGTGAAATGTATGAAGGTTGTAACGTTAAAGAAACCATGCCTCCCATAAAGGGAAAAAATGTTATTGTGACTCGCCCCAGGGCTATGGAGTACTCGGTCCCTAGCAGTGTACTACTGGGATATGTCACTGGGTGGCTGTTGCCCGGTTCCGTGACCCTGGGGGGCACTTTAAAACGGGTTATATACACGGAATATTTGGTAAAGTTGATGTCATGACGCCACTTGCGGATTGCGGTTATGGAGATAGAACCGCCACTGCACAGTCTCTCCGCTGGGGATGATATTGACAGCAGCCTTGATGTTGGGCCCTCCGCAAGTAGGGCCAGGGCCCCAGGGGGTTAGGTGATGGAGTTAGGCGTGGAAAGAAGGTAGGCCACACAAGGGGTTGCTGTGTAACTGGTTCTCTTTACTCACAGTGGATGGTGACTGGTACCTGGAGGAAGGCTGGTGTTCACCTCTGGTTCCCTTAGTTCCAGTGCCGGTTGGTGACCTGGTGGCTTCTTTCCCCTGCGCCTTTCTCAAGTTTGTGAGTCCCCGTGGCTTGGAGCATCTGGGGGTCGCCTCTTGTTTGTCTCTCAGTCTCTGGTCTGTACAGCGGGCAGTGTCAACCCTGTATGGTCGGTGTTCCATTCCGGTTCCTGGTTCTCCCATTACTGCTGGTGGCCCCGGACTTCTAGGGTCAGTGAGGTCCTGGATGGTCTCCTCATTGTGCAGATTTTATCAGGTCTTCCTGGAACGTTTGCCTAACCTAGGACTCTGTACCCTGTTGGTGCTATGGTACCGGGAGTACTTTGCCATACTCCACCGGCAACTACATGCCTCGGCCCTCAGGTTACCGTCACACTCCCATGTTAGTGCAGTTACATCCATCTCCTATCACCTCCACGTACTAACTGTTTAACTAACTGTTTGTCCCCTCCCACCTGGTCATTGTCTAGTGGACTGGATTGGCTCCACCCCTGGGTGGCCATCCATTGGGTCCAATTCTAGTCTGTCACCAGTCCTTGGGGATGGGGGAAAACTAGGTTTATAATATGTTTTGTTGTTACCGGCACTGGTCTTCCAGGTCCCTGGGGGTAGACCCTGCATCTTTTGACAGGATGCAGTACCTTATAGTGCCATGATGGGTTCAGGGGCACTACAATTGTTCTTATGCAAATCCAAAATTTTGCAGTTTCCACTGTGTCGCTTTATTTACAGCCCACAGACGTGCTGTGATTTGCTGTGGGGGGTTTGTGGCGCCCCTGTGGCTGCAGCCGCCACTGGGTAGTGCACCTCACCCGAGGTGCAGTATTAATCTCAGATTCAGAGGAGGTCATCACGGTAACCACCACAAAAACACTCACCCAACACATAATACGGGAAGTCTTCCACTGGGACTGGGCTGGGGTAGGTGCTGGGGTAGCCATCGTGAGGATGGAACTCCGTGCCCACTAGTTCAGGAATCCAGGAGGCAGGGCTTCCACAAGGGGAAGTTAGGAGCCATCTCACACACAACAGGCAGTTAGCACCAGACAGCGTCTGAGTGAGGTCGGACTCAGGCACAAGCAAGCAAAGACACGGATAGTTCGGGACCTGTGGTCTGGAGCTGGAGGCTCGACCCGGGTTCTGAGGAAAGAAGGGGGATCCCAGGGTTTGCTGGGAGTGCAGAAGGCATCCGTGACAAGTTCCATGGCCCAGGAGCTGGGGTGGAGGGAAACCATCGTAAGGAGATGCGTAAAAGTGAAAACACCGGCATCAACTTCTGAAGTATCCGGGATAGGCTGAAGCCCATCACAGCGTAGCCCAGCACTCCAATGGCAGTGTATTTCTAGTGAGTAAAAAAACTTAAATTGCACCCTCTGTGTCGTCTCATCACTGTCGGTGCTCCCAACTTCGCACCGTTCTGCCATAGGCAACTACTACCACCATCATCCTCCCTGGGACCTAGCTCTACCTGTGAAGAGCTGCAACATCTGAGCTACGTTATCATCCACCCCAGAGAAGGAGTCCCGCAGTGGCGGCTAATATTGGCCGCACACCACTGGTGGCATCACGAGCAACTACTCCCATCATTCCCATCTCCTGCTTTATTGACACCGCCGGGGTCACGGAATCGGGCAAAGAAACTGTGGTGACCCAAGAGAAGAACCGCGGCCCAGTAATGGGTAACCTCAGACCCCGTGGGTGCGTCACTATTACCTTTATTGGGAGCAGAAAGCATTGTCAAACTATATGGACTGATCAAAAAGAAAGTTTCAGAGGTTGAAATGCAAGAAGTAAACATGAAAAAAGAGGTTAATGTGAACATTTGTGATTGTGCTTTAGCTATAATATGATAAAGTGCTAGATTGGTGTCCTAGTTTGTAAACTAGCACATAGGCAAATAAAAAATGTAAAATGAGATCATACCTGGTAATTTATCATAACTCTACTGTTGAAATTGTTAAAACAACAATTTTATCCTCAAACACTATTAGCATTAATAGAGACTCTAGTGCTGAATGAATAGAACAAATGACCAGTAACTGGGACACCATTGACTTACCTAAGTAACAAACCTCATATCAATGAAATGCACAAAAACAAGTATAACAAATGATAGTGCATAGTTCTGTGTTAAATACATAAATGCTGTATGACACTTTTCAAGTCTTACTCAGTGTCATGTGATGTTCAGCCTTGCACACATCTGTTGTCAATTTGGCGTCAGACTCTGTTCACACTGCAGAGTCTGATAAGCTACATGTGTCTGGTAAAGTGTTTAGTCAAAGTTGGGTGTTGGCTGCTTAGGGTCACTGGTCTCAAGGAGGAACTTTGGCACACTACCCCAAGGAGAGGAAAAGAAAAAGAAAAACAACGTCCTTGCAGTCAAATATATTTTATTGGTGTACAAGTTGAAAAAAAATGGTCAATCTGACATAATGATCAGTCTGAAATATTATGACGTTTCAGCCTATTCGGCTTTCATCAGACAGGGCTATCTTAGTTGGGTCTCTTACAGTGAAGGTGAGTAGTACCTGGGGGAGGCAGCCAGATGCTTCTCAAACAACCGTTATTTGGTTGGGATGGAGCCAAAATTAAGAAATAGCACTTATACTTATAGCAATATACAGCTAGCCCTAACCCCATTATTACCCAGTGAGCTACCCGTCACCAGGGTAACTGGAAGAGTTGGATACAGTGACAGAAGATGGCGCAGCAGGGGTGCCTAGAAAGCTTGGCCACCCTGAACTGAGGATTCCAATCCCCAGCTGCCTAGTTGTACCTGGCTGGACACAAAAAATGGGCGAAGCCCACGTCATTTTTTTTTTTAATTATTTCATGAAATTCATGAAATAATTAAAAGAAAAGGGCTTCCCTATATTTTTGGTTCCCAGCCGGGTACAAATAGGCAGCTGGGGGTTGGGGGCAGCCCGTGGCTGCCTGCTGTACCTGGCTAGCATACAAAAACATGGCAAAACCCACGTAATTTTTTGGGGGGGCAAAAAACTCCTGCATACAGTCCTGGATGGAGTATGCTGAGCCTTCTAGTTCTGCAGCTGCTGTCTGTCTGTATGGAGGAGAGCAGACAGCAGCTGCAGAACGACAAGGCTCAGCATACTCCATCCAGGACTGTATGCAGGAGTTTTTTGCCCACCAAAAAATGACGTGGGCTTCGCCATATTTTTGTATGCTAGCCAGATACAGCAGGCAGGTACGGCTGCCCCCAATCCCCAGCTGCCTATTTGTACCCATCTGGGAACAAAAAAAGGAAAGCCCTTTTTTTAATTATTTCATAAATTTCATGAAATAATTAAAAAAAAAATCGACATCAGCTTTGCCCCATTTTTGTGTCCAGCCAGGTACAACTAGGCAGCTGGGGATTGGAATCCGCAGCACAGGTTAGCCTTTCAGCTTTCTGGTCCCCTCTGCTGCGAATTGCAGTCCGCAGCCGCCCGAGAATATGGTGCTTTCATAGAAGCGCCATCATCTGGCGCTGTATTCAACTCTTCCAGTTGCCCTGAAGCTGGGTGGCTTGCTGGGTAAGTTTGACCCGGCCATTAAGAATCTCCAATAAAGGGTTAAAAAAAAGACACCACACAGAGAAAAAAACCTTTAATAGAAATAAATACACAGACACACTTAGAGACTCCATGTTTATTACTCCCTGTCAGCCCTCCATGATCCATGGTTTTCTGCCTTCTTTCTCCTTCAACCCATGAAGCTCTGCTACATCAGACAGCGCTGCATGGGAGGAAGACGCTGCTGCTCCCCGTGCAGTCTATTCACTCAGTGAGTGAGCAGAGTCTGCAGGCTGTAAGCGGTGACGTCACCGCTGAGAGCCGGGTTGCTATAGCAATGGTGATCTCCGTTATTGACCGGCTGTGGCATCCGGTGAATAACGGAACGGGGAAGCAGAACGGGGAAGCCGACCATGTGCCAGAGCATTTCGCTGGTACACAGAGATGCTGGAACGATCACCGCGTACCGGAGAGATGCAATGACAGGACCTAGCAATGACGTCTAGCCATGTCACCAGTCTGTAGCCAATGAGATAATAGACAAGTGACTGGTCACATGCTTTTTTGACGTCACGGAAGGTCCTATCATCAGTGCTGGTTACCGGGAGGACGCAGTGATTATTGGAAGGAAAAGCGGCGGGAGACAGAGTTCGCGGGGACCTGTAAGTGTAATGGCAATGTTTATTAACTTTATGTGTACATTTATAATGTGTTTTTATGCGTTTGTGTTTGTCTACCTTTGGTTTCAATGGGGCTCGAGAGGTTTGTCGAAATCTGCACCAAACATGAAGCAAGAAGGGGTAGGGCTGATAAGCTAGAATCAAGCAAGAAAAATCCTTGTTATTATTATTCTTATTTGGTGAGTTGAGTGCTCCTTGCCTACTTCTTGTTTCTCTATACATGAAATCTGCACCAAATACGCAAGGGAAAAATACTCAACGTGGGCACAGAGTTTCTAAATTCTCATAGACTTTGCTGGCTTCACAATGGACATGCAGATTTTGCTGTAGATTTCTGAAAATCTGCGTCAAAATCCGAGTCAAAATCTGCAGCGTGGGCTTAGGGCCTTAGGGGTACTTTGCGCACTACGACATCGCAAGCCGATGCTTGCGATGCCGAGCGCGATAGTACTCGCCCCCGACGCAGCAGCGATATCTTGTGATCGCTGCCGTAGCGAACATTATCGCTACGGCAGCTTCCCATGCACTCACCTGCCCTGCGACGTCGCTCTGGCCGGCGACCCGCCTCCTTCTTAAGGGGGCGGGTCGTGCGGCGTCACACGGCAGGCGGCCAATAGAAGCGGAGGGGCGAGATGAGCGAGACGTAAACATCTCGCCCACCTCCGTCCTTCCGCATAGGCGGCATGAGCCGCGGTGACGCAGGTAAGCTGATGTTCCTCGCTCCTGCGATTTCTCACACAGCGATGTGTGCTGCCGCAGGAACGAGGAACAACATCGTACCGTCCCTGCCGCGCAATTATGAAAATGTCGGACGCTACACCGATGATACGATTACAACGCTTTTGTGCTCGTTAATCGTATCAAAAACGCTTTACACATTACGATATCGACAGCGATGCCAGATGTGCATCACTTTCGATTTGACCCCACCGACATCGCAGCTGCGATGTTGTAGTGTGCAAAGTACCCCTTAGACTATAGGCCTAGTACTGTATATGTGTTCCATCAGGGAGTCTTGCTGCAGCTCTGACACATGTTGCTTCAGCGATGATACTCCAGTGAAGTGACCCCCCCCGTGTGTAAAGAAAGCCATGGAACCCATAGGGTGGAGGGGCGACATGACTAGAGGGAAGGGAAGGAGTGATTGGGTTAATGGAAACAGGAATGGTTTGTTTATAAGGCAGAGTAAAGGGATTGGTGGGTCGGAGGAGTTCCCTGGAGGAAGAGGTGGGACAGTTGAGGGGTGTAAGTAAAGGACTTTGACTTACCCCCTCTCTCTTGACTTCCGGATATGGAACGATCCCCGCCCACCCTCCCTTGTGTTTAATGCCGAGGGGAATTTGGTCTGGGTTGTTTCTTTGTCACAGCAGCGGGGGGTAGGTCTGGTCCAGAGGCGGTTGAAGGCAATGGTAACTGGACAGAGAGACACCATCTTGGTATGGTGGCTCCAGGTTCCGGGATGTTGCAGGCACGGGGTTCTGCAAAGTTGGGGGGTTAATCCGTAGGTGATTAATACCTCATCTCTGGGTCGGTGTGTTGCGGCCAGGGATACTGGGGTGAGAAGTGGTTCCTGGACTGGGCCTACTCAGGGTTGTATATTTACTGTATTGGTTACTGTGTTACCTATTGTTATTTGTTGGGGTCGCCCGTTGGACGGCGCCCCCTTGTGTTAGTATGTAAATAATAGGTAATAAAGGCTGCTGTGGCCAATTTTAAACCAAGTCACATGCAGTTCGTGTATTATTTACAGATGGTATTGGTGGGTAACACACATACAGCACGACTGGAGAATCCTTCCTCAATGGTCATGTGATGGATTATTTATATGTTTTTGTGATAGTTGGTGATGTCATCTTAGGAAATCCTATCCCTTACATAATGCAATGCCGGACCAGAATTACCCAAACAATATACAATTCTATTATATCAGCAAAAATATATATCTATATGTACTATGAATTATTTCATAAATGTGAACTTTTTACAGTCGGCTATCAGTGCCCCAGTTACTGGTCATTTGTTCTATTTATGCGGCACTAGAGTCTCTATTAATACCACTATTTACACTAACATTGCTTGAAGCCTGGTAGATCCCTTTTATTTACATATAATATTATCCTTGGCAGGTTACACCGAGAACCAGCCTTATACCAGCAGCTCAACCATCCTTGCTCTTTTATTTGTTGGAGAAGCGCCAATGTTTTCTTTATTTAAACATTCTATCCTATATTAAATTATAATAAAAAAATAAACATAGTAAAAGACAAAACATTTGTATTGGGGCCGGACAATTGTGTGCAGAAAATTCTACTCTTTTCATTAATTGTACTATAAAAAAAACATTGGGAATGGAGAAAAACTTAATCTTTTCCAGTCACAGATGGATAATCAGCAACAAAGGGCTATAAATGGATTTGAAATCAATTACAATGTCAGTAGAATACAAACAGAAATAGAACCAGCAATTTTAATCTAACGCTGGCACTTCACTTGAATGGTAAACTCAGATGATCCTTCCGTTGTTCCATGATAACATTTTAAATATGAATCATGTTAAATGTCTAATGTTATGACAGCATGTATTCCTTTTGTGCGCCTGCTGTACATGGACTATATTACCTAATGACTGTACCCATCAGCCTAGTCATTAATCCCTTCACTGGTTTATTATATATTAAAAAATTACCAAATATCTTTACTTTTGATTATACAGCTGTATACTAAGTGTTTAATTATTGCCACTTGTATAGTTTTTCATATTATGTAACATTAAGGTTTAGTTTGAGATTTTTTGTTTTAGCTCTATCTATAAAATTATAGCATTTGTTAAGACTCTTAAATTGCTAATTACCAAGCAGTGAAAGCAGATAGTTTATTTTTAATGTGAAAGAAATTACTAAATAGATTGCATGATAATAATATATGTTACTCAGGTCTTCTGGATCCAGCGTCGATGATGCTTCCTCCTTCTACCATCATTTCTCTCTGGTTAGCAGCATGTCGGATTGTCATGATAATCCAATATTGACCTCTGACATCATGCCCTTATAGTACCTTTATGCCCCATGAACTTTTTCACATTTTGTCATGTTACACCCACAAACGTAGATGTATTTTTTGGCTTTTATGTGATACACTAACCCTAAGTAGCAAGTATTTGTGAAGTATAAATGAAATGATACATGGTTTTCTAAATAAATTGTGACGTGCATTTATATTCAGCCCCCCTAGGTCAATACTTTCTAGGACCACCTTTCGCTACAATGCCCGCTTCAAATCTTTTGGGGTATGTCTCTTTCCGGCTTTGAACATCTAGAGGCTGAAGTTTTCTGCCCATTCTTCTTAGCAAAATAGCTGTAGCTCAGTGAGATTGGATGGAGGCATCTTAAGGTGGCTTTACACGCTACGCTATTGTTAATGTTTTATCGTCGGGGTCACGTTGTTAGTGACGCACATCCGGCGTCATTAACGGTATCGCAGCGTGTGACTCTTACCAGCGACCTTAAGCGACCTAAAAAATGGTGAAAATCATTCACCATGGAGAGGTCGTCCCAAACTCAAAAATCGGTAAGGGTTGTTTATCCATGTTGTTCATCGCTCATGCGGCAGCACACATCGCTATGTGTGACACCGCAGGAGCGAGGAACGCCTCCTTACCTGCCACCGGCCGCAATGCGGAAGGAAGAAGGTGCGTGGGATGTTACGTCCCGCTCATCTCCGCCCCTCCGCTTTGATTGGCTGGCCGCTTAGTCACTTCGCGGTGACGCCAAACATCCCTCCCCCTTGAGGGAGGGATTGTTCGGCAGTCACAGCGACGCCGCTGACCAGGTAAGTGCGTGTGACGCTGCCGTAGCGATAATGTTCGCAGCGGCAGCGATCACACGATATCACATGGGCGACGAGGGCGGGTACTTACATGCTCGATATCGCTAAAAATTGCTAGTGATATCGTAGCGTGTAAAGCCCCCTTTACCACAGATTCTCAATAGAATTTTAGCTCTGAACTGTGACTGGGCTATTTACACAGACGAATATACTTTAATCTAAACCATTCCATTGTAGCAGCTATGGCAGCATGTCTAAGGTTGTTGTCCTGCTGAAAGGTAAACCTACACCACTGTTTTAAGTCTTTTGCAACCCTTTTTTGACCCCACTAAGTCAGTGACAGTTACATGTAAATCTAAAGGCTGCTTTACACGCAGTGACATCGCTAGAGATGTCACTCGTGAAAACACCCACTCCGTCGTTTGTGCGTCACGGGCAAATCGCTGCCCGTGGTGCACTATATCGGTAGGATGCGTCACACATACTTACCTTTTTAGCGACGTCACACAGCGGCCCGCCAATAGAAGCGGAGGGGCGGAGAAGCAGCCTAATAAACGACACGCCCACCTCATTGCCGGCAGGACGCAGGTACGTGGTTGTTCGTCGTTCCCGGGGTGTCACGTGTAGCAATGTGTGCTGCCTCAGCAACGACGAACAACCTGCATCCAGCACCAGCAGCGATATTTGGGAAATGAACGACGTGTCAACGATTAGGTGAGTATTTTTGATCGTTAGCAGTCGCTCGTATGTGTCACACGCAACGACGTTGCTTACGAGGCCGGATGTGCGTCACGAATTCCGTGACCCCAACGATATCTCATTAGCGATATCGTTGTGTGTAACGGGGCCTTTAGGGATTGCTTGGCTCCGTGGTCCCTGCCCTGAAGATGGCCATCATCACCATCAAGTCTTTTGCAACCTCTTTTTTTGCCATCACTAAATCAATGACAGTTACATGTAAATCTAAGGGAGCGCTGTGCTCCGTGTTCCCCACCCTGAAGATGGCAATTGTCACCATCAAGTCTTTTGCAGCTCCCTTTTTTGCCCCCACTAAGTCAGTGACAGTTACATGTAAATGTAAGGGAGTACTGGGCTCTGTGGTCCCCGCCCTGAAGATACCAATCGTCGCCACAAGACAGTGATGTAAATAGTGTTAATGTGAATAATGTGTTAATGCTTGTTTTATATATGTGGCCACCAATTAGCTGGTTTTAGGTACTGCTCCTCAGCAAAGTATTGTATGTTGTTTAGCCACAGGGGCAGTGAGTTAGTGCATAGTAAAGAATAATGGGAGGAGTTAGATAATACACATTCATGCAGAAGCAAAATCTATGGCAGATAGGAAAAAGTTGAGTAAGAGTTAATTTGAAACAAGTTCTGTGCTGGCCCAGAGACGGAGTGGTTGTAACAATGCCCAAAACCAGTATTAGACACTCAGGATGGGACAGTGGAGTATTTACCTCCTATCCCACCGTAGTGATTACCAGACCTCAACCTAGGCAACTCAAGTTGCTACTGCATCTATTGGTACTAGTCCTATAGCAGAGACCTGGCATAGACTTGGGGGAACAGGTTGGCATGGAGAAACCTAGTAGAGGAGCTTTGTCCAATGGAGGTTAGAAACCGTTAGTAGGAACGGGATCCAAGGGTCAAAAAGTGACCATGGCGATGCAGGACTCCATGACTTTACTGAGTAGAACTGTGGTGTCAGATAGTGAGGGGGAGGACAGTGGAACAGCAGTAGTAGTACCAGGAACTATGGAGCAGTCTGAGGTAGATGTGTCCATCGAATTTAAATGTTCCATACCTACAATGTTCAATTGTTGTGCCCAAAATAATGATGTTTTCTTGAAATACTGTGCATAACCATTAGTAAAAGACTGTTGAATGGAAAAAAATACATCTGTGTCCAAACATCCCCAGCGGAAGACTCCTGGATTGAACGAGGGACTGAACAAAGGTATGGATTGCACACACAAATTCCAAACACCCCACCAGGAACCCCATCACCAACCATCCCTTCCAACATGCTCTGTGGAGGGGACCAGGGAGCAGGCCAAAGAGAGGGAGTGGCTGAGCCAAAATAGAGGGAGCCCCTCCTCTGCCACAATGTCAGGGCCCAGCCTGCACCCCAGCCGCATCTCATCATAAATATTACATCTCAGTTACATGAGTTTTTTGTGATATACTGTATTCTGATGTTAAGTATGGCACTTGTTTTTTGCTTTGGTTTTAGGCTTGTGACTAGTGATGAGCGAGCATGCTTGTCACTACTCGGTACTCGCACGAGTATCACTGTACTCGGGCTGCTCGGCGGGGACCGAGTAATCTCGCGATACTCGTGCTTTACTCGTGGTCTTCATTTCTGCATGTTGGCGCTCTTTTGAGAGCCAGCCCTCATGCAGGGATTGGCTGGCAGACCACTGCAATGCCACAGCCCTGTTAGTTGTGGAATTGCAGTGATTGGCCGGCCTGCACAGCGTCACCGAGCCTTTATATAGGCCGGCGCGCTGTGCTCTGCTCACAGCTATTCTGACAGTGAGTGTAGGGAGAGTGTCGCTGATTCAGGGAAAGCTTTGCGGCCCTTTATAGCTTTTTCAGTTGCAGGGCTGCAAACAGTGTGACCAAAAGTCCTTCTCAGGACTATTCTAGTTGTATACAGGCAGGCAGGGTATAGCCAGGTCGGCGTACAGTAGCAGAGTCCTTCTCAGGACTATTGTTGCTATATACAGGCAGGGTATAGCCAGGTCTGAATACAGGCTAGTGACCAAAAGAGTCCTTGTCAGGACTATTGTAGCAGTATACAGGCAGGCAGGCAGGCAGGGTAGTGGTAACCGTATACCAGCCTTCATATCTGGGGCTGGTGTACACAGTGTAAAACAGTCCAGATAGTGTCTGACTTGTCTGTACTGTAATTGTCGCTCCCCAAAAAAACCTGTTAGGTTATTATTGCGTCCGTGCTTGGTTTTTAAAACCGCACGTGTGTGCCTGTTGGTGGCAGCGTACAGGTGCACTGGTGTGCGTTTACCAAACTATTATATAACGCACAAGTGTAGTGTATAATACACGTCAGTCAGCAGTGGCTGATAGTGTCAGAGTTCTTAATTTTTGCTCCTAAAACCTGTGTTAGGTTATTATTGCGTCCGTGCTTGGTTTTTAAAACCGCACGTGTGTGCCTGTTGGTGGCAGCGTACAGGTGCACTGGTGTGCGTTTACCAAACTATTATATAACGCACAAGTGTAGTGTATAATACACGTCAGTCAGCAGTGGCTGATAGTGTCAGAGTTCTTAATTTTTGCTCCTAAAACCTGTGTTAGGTTATTATTGCGTCCGTGCTTGGTTTTTAAAACCGCACGTGTGTGCCTGTTGGTGGCAGCGTACAGGTGCACTGGTGTGCGTTTACCAAACTATTATATAACGCACAAGTGTAGTGTATAATACACGTCAGTCAGCAGTGGCTGATAGTGTCAGAGTTCTTAATTTTTGCTCCTAAAACCTGTGTTAGGTTATTATTGCGTCCGTGCTTGGTTTTTAAAACCGCACGTGTGTGCCTGTTGGTGGCAGCGTACAGGTGCACTGGTGTGCGTTTACCAAACTATTATATAACGCACAAGTGTAGTGTATAATACACGTCAGTCAGCAGTGGCTGATAGTGTCAGAGTTCTTAATTTTTGCTCCTAAAACCTGTGTTAGGTTATTATTGCGTCCGTGCTTGGTTTTTAAAACCGCACGTGTGTGCCTGTTGGTGGCAGCGTACAGGTGCACTGGTGTGCGTTTACCAAACTATTATATAACGCACAAGTGTAGTGTATAATACACGTCAGTCAGCAGTGGCTGATAGTGTCAGAGTTCTTAATTTTTGCTCCTAAAACCTGTGTTAGGTTATTATTGCGTCCGTGCTTGGTTTTTAAAACCGCACGTGTGTGCCTGTTGGTGGCAGCGTACAGGTGCACTGGTGTGCGTTTACCAAACTATTATATAACGCACAAGTGTAGTGTATAATACACGTCAGTCAGCAGTGGCTGATAGTGTCAGAGTTCTTAATTTTTGCTCCTAAAACCTGTGTTAGGTTATTATTGCGTCCGTGCTTGGTTTTTAAAACCGCACGTGTGTGCCTGTTGGTGGCAGCGTACAGGTGCACTGGTGTGCGTTTACCAAACTATTATATAACGCACAAGTGTAGTGTATAATACACGTCAGTCAGCAGTGGCTGATAGTGTCAGAGTTCTTAATTTTTGCTCCTAAAACCTGTGTTAGGTTATTATTGCGTCCGTGCTTGGTTTTTAAAACCGCACGTGTGTGCCTGTTGGTGGCAGCGTACAGGTGCACTGGTGTGCGTTTACCAAACTATTATATAACGCACAAGTGTAGTGTATAATACACGTCAGTCAGCAGTGGCTGATAGTGTCAGAGTTCTTAATTTTTGCTCCTAAAACCTGTGTTAGGTTATTATTGCGTCCGTGCTTGGTTTTTAAAACCGCACGTGTGTGCCTGTTGGTGGCAGCGTACAGGTGCACTGGTGTGCGTTTACCAAACTATTATATAACGCACAAGTGTAGTGTATAATACACGTCAGTCAGCAGTGGCTGATAGTGTCAGAGTTCTTAATTTTTGCTCCTAAAACCTGTGTTAGGTTATTATTGCGTCCGTGCTTGGTTTTTAAAACCGCACGTGTGTGCCTGTTGGTGGCAGCGTACAGGTGCACTGGTGTGCGTTTACCAAACTATTATATAACGCACAAGTGTAGTGTATAATACACGTCAGTCAGCAGTGGCTGATAGTGTCAGAGTTCTTAATTTTTGCTCCTAAAACCTGTGTTAGGTTATTATTGCGTCCGTGCTTGGTTTTTAAAACCGCACGTGTGTGCCTGTTGGTGGCAGCGTACAGGTGCACTGGTGTGCGTTTACCAAACTATTATATAACGCACAAGTGTAGTGTATAATACACGTCAGTCAGCAGTGGCTGATAGTGTCAGAGTTCTTAATTTTTGCTCCTAAAACCTGTGTTAGGTTATTATTGCGTCCGTGCTTGGTTTTTAAAACCGCACGTGTGTGCCTGTTGGTGGCAGCGTACAGGTGCACTGGTGTGCGTTTACCAAACTATTATATAACGCACAAGTGTAGTGTATAATACACGTCAGTCAGCAGTGGCTGATAGTGTCAGAGTTCTTAATTTTTGCTCCTAAAACCTGTGTTAGGTTATTATTGCGTCCGTGCTTGGTTTTTAAAACCGCACGTGTGTGCCTGTTGGTGGCAGCGTACAGGTGCACTGGTGTGCGTTTACCAAACTATTATATAACGCACAAGTGTAGTGTATAATACACGTCAGTCAGCAGTGGCTGATAGTGTCAGAGTTCTTAATTTTTGCTCCTAAAACCTGTGTTAGGTTATTATTGCGTCCGTGCTTGGTTTTTAAAACCGCACGTGTGTGCCTGTTGGTGGCAGCGTACAGGTGCACTGGTGTGCGTTTACCAAACTATTATATAACGCACAAGTGTAGTGTATAATACACGTCAGTCAGCAGTGGCTGATAGTGTCAGAGTTCTTAATTTTTGCTCCTAAAACCTGTGTTAGGTTATTATTGCGTCCGTGCTTGGTTTTTAAAACCGCACGTGTGTGCCTGTTGGTGGCAGCGTACAGGTGCACTGGTGTGCGTTTACCAAACTATTATATAACGCACAAGTGTAGTGTATAATACACGTCAGTCAGCAGTGGCTGATAGTGTCAGAGTTCTTAATTTTTGCTCCTAAAACCTGTGTTAGGTTATTATTGCGTCCGTGCTTGGTTTTTAAAACCGCACGTGTGTGCCTGTTGGTGGCAGCGTACAGGTGCACTGGTGTGCGTTTACCAAACTATTATATAACGCACAAGTGTAGTGTATAATACACGTCAGTCAGCAGTGGCTGATAGTGTCAGAGTTCTTAATTTTTGCTCCTAAAACCTGTGTTAGGTTATTATTGCGTCCGTGCTTGGTTTTTAAAACCGCACGTGTGTGCCTGTTGGTGGCAGCGTACAGGTGCACTGGTGTGCGTTTACCAAACTATTATATAACGCACAAGTGTAGTGTATAATACACGTCAGTCAGCAGTGGCTGATAGTGTCAGAGTTCTTAATTTTTGCTCCTAAAACCTGTGTTAGGTTATTATTGCGTCCGTGCTTGCATTTAAAAACCGCACGTGTGTGCCTGTCGGTGGCAGCGTACAGGTGCACTTGTGTGCAATTTCCAGAAACTTTGATATAACGCACAAGTAGTGAATATACACGTCAGCAGTGCACAGCATTGCAAAATGCGCAAGGGCATTGGCAAGGAACAAGGAAGTGGACGTGATGGTGGTGCAGGCAGAGGCCGAGGTCGTGGGCAAGCTCTAATTTCGCCACAACAAAGGGCCACATCTAGTCGCTCGCACGTCCTGTCCCAAATTCTTGGGGACCGCAGCAGTACACCGCTCTTGAACCAAGACCAGTGTCAACAGGTTGTTAGTTGGATAGCGGATAATGCTTCCAGTCAGATTGGCACCACCACAAACACTCTGTCTTCCACACGGTCAAGTGTCAGTAGCCGTGATACTGCACCGCACATTTCTGAACCTGATCCTCCTTCCTACCACCAGGCTGAGTACACGTCCTCCTCGGACATTAATGATCCCACACTTGGACACTCGGAAGAGCTGTTCACGTTTCCATTCACACATTCTGGCCTCTCGCCAGCTCATATTGAAGTGGGTCATGAGGAGATCGTCTGTACAGATGGCCAAATATTTGAGCAGCCACGTTCTCACGAAGTTGGCAACGTGTCTCAACAAGTGGTGGACGATGATGAGACACAATTGTCAGCAAGTCAGGAGGAGGAGCAGGGTGCGGAAGAGGAAGACGACGTGGTGGATGATCCAGTAACTGACCCAACCTGGCAGGAGGATATGCAGAGCGAGGACAGCAGTGCACAGGGGGAGGGAGGCGTAGCATCACAACAGGCAGTAAGAAGCAGGGTGGTGGCCCCAGGCAGAAGTCAGGCAACCGTTCCCCGGAACAACACGACGACACAAGGTGCCTGTACAAATGTTAGGTCTTCACGAGTCTGGCAGTTTTTTAAGTTGGATCCAGATGATTCAAAAAAGGCCATTTGCAACACCTGCCGTGCCAGCATCAGCAGGGGTACCAAAACTAGCAGCCTGACCACCACCAGCATGATCAGGCACATGTCAGCCAAGCACCCGACTTTGTGGGAAGTACAACAGAGTCGAGGAGCAGTGCTTGCTGATGTCACTGCTACGTCTTCGCTGGTTGTGCATGCGAGCCAATCCTCTGTCCATGCTGCCTGCGAACAAGCCTCCTCCACTCCTGCACCTGCAGTTGCCTACGCAGAAAGAACACCATCATCAAGCACGTCCTTGTCCCAGCGCAGCGTTCAGTTATCCATTCAGCAAACCTTTGAACGCAGGCGCAAATACACTGCCAACACCCCACATGCCACAGTTCTAAATGCTAACATTTCGCGACTGCTTGCGCTGGAAATGTTGCCTTTTAGGCTGGTGGAGACAGAAGCATTCCGTGACCTGATGGCGGCAGCTGTCCCACGTTACTCGGTCCCCAGCCGCCACTATTTCTCCCGGTGTGCCGTCCCCGCGTTGCATAACCACGTGTCACAAAACATCACACGTGCCCTGAACAACGCTGTTTCACCCAAGGTCCACCTAACCACAGACACGTGGACAAGTGCTTGTGGGCAAGGCCGCTACATCTCGTTGACGGCACACTGGGTTAATATTGTGGAAGCTGGGACCCAGTCTGAGCGAGGGACGCAACACGTCCTTCCCACACCAAGGTTTGCAGGCCCTACCTCAGTCAGTGTTTCACCCACACTCTACAGCTCCGGAATGTCATGCTCTTCAGCCTCCTCCTCCTCCTGCGCATCCTCATCCACTGTGCCCTCCACACCAGTCACAAGCTGGAAGCACTGCAGCACTGCCTCGGCGAAGCGGCAACAGGCTGTGCTGAAGCTAATCTGCATAGGTGACAAACCCCACAATGCAGAAGAGCTGTGGACAGCTCTGAAACAGCAGGCAGATCACTGGCTCACACCTCTGAACCTAAAGCCAGGAAAGGTCGTTTGTGACAATGGCCGGAACCTGGTGGCGGCTTTGAGTCGAGGCCAGCTGACACATGTTCCATGCGTGGCCCATGTGCTCAACCTCGTGGTTCAGCGGTTTATAAAGTCATACCCAGAGCTGTCTGATCTGCTGGTAAAAGTTCGCCGCCTGTCTGCACATTTTCGAAAGTCACCTACTGCTTCAGCCGGCCTTGCCGGCTTTCAGCGCCGTTTGCATCTTCCGGCTCACAGACTGGTGTGTGATGTCCCCACGCGTTGGAATTCAACTCTGCACATGTTGGTCAGGATATGTGAGCAGAAGAGGGCAGTTGTTGAGTACCTGCATCACCTAAGCCGTCGGGAAATGGGTCAAACTCCACACATAACACCTGAGGAGTGGAGATGGATGTCAGACCTATGTACCATCCTCCAAAACTTTGAGGACTCCACCAAGATGGTGAGTGGTGATGACGCCATTATTAGCGTCACCATACCGCTACTCTGCCTTCTAAAACGGTCCCTGCTGAAAAACAAACATGATGCATTGCAGGCGGAGCGCGATGAGTTGCAGCAAGAAACAGTAGTGGGTGTGGGTGATAACACACAGCCCAGCCTCGTCTCATCACAACGTGCAGTGGAGGACTATGACGAGGAGGAGGATGAAGACATGGAGCAACTCTCCGGCCAAATTGAGGATATGACATGCACACCAGTCATATCCTCGATTCAGCGTGGCTGGCCAGAGGACAGGGTAGATGAGGAGGAGGAGGAGGAGGAGGAGGAGGAGGAGGAGGACAGCATGTTCAGTCATCTTGTTGGTCAGGCTACTGAAGTCCTGGCTGTTAAGAGTCTGGCGCACATGGCTGACTTTATGGTAAGCTGCCTGTCTCGTGACCCTCGCGTTAAGAACATCTTGGCCGACAATCATTACTGGTTGGTAACACTGTTAGACCCACGCTACAAGGAGAACTTTTTGTCTCTTATTCCCGTGGAGGAGAGGTCAACCAAAATGCAGCAGTTTCGGAAGGCCATACTCACGGAAGTAGGCAAAGCATTCCCCTCACAAAACGCTAGCGGCATAGGTCAGGAATCAGTGGACAACCGAGGCGTACAGCCGAGAGAGGCACAAGTCCAATCCGCCAGAGGTAGGGGAACAGTCTTTAAGATGTGGGACAGTTTTCTCAGCCCCTCACGTACCACAGCCCCTGAGGTGCGGGGTAGTGCCACAAGAAATCCTAAGTTTGCCCAGATGCTGAAGGAGTACCTTGCAGATCGAACAACTGTACTCCGACATTCCTCTGTGCCTTACAATTATTGGGTATCCAAGCTGGACACGTGGCATGAATTGGCTCTCTACGCCTTGGAAGTCCTGGCCTGCCCTGCTGCTAGCGTTTTGTCAGAGCGTGTTTTTAGTGCCGCAGGTGGAATCATTACAGATAAACGCACCCGCCTGTCAACTGAAAATGCTGACAGGCTGACTCTGATAAAGATGAACAAGGGTTGGATTGGGCCAGACTTCACCACACCACCAGCAAATGAGAGCGGAGTTTAAAGTTTGCCATGTACCTCCACTCACCCATGGGTACACTTCTCGACTTTGGATAATCGCTGGACTGCTCCTCCTTCTCCTCATGCGCCATCATGATGACCGTTACAATAGTTAGGTCTTTGTTTCAGGTATACCCCCAGTGGTAAATTTTTTCGCCCATTCTTTGCAGAATGGACATTACAACGACAGGAGACCCGCTCCTTTGCAATGGGAACAATGTTTTGAGGCCCTCATGCACGTCTCTACCCAGGGACAACGTGGAGCCTCCCAATTTTTGGCTGCCCTGCCTAAGGGCTATACTGAAATACACCCACTTCCTTACAATGGGCACTTCAGGTTTACAGGCCATCATGCACGTCTCTATCCAGGGACAATGTGGAGCCTCCCAATTTTTGGCTGCCCTGGCAAAGGGCTATACTGAAATAGACCCACTTCCTTACAATGGGCACTTCAGGTTTACAGGCCATCATGCACGTCTCTATCCAGGGACAATGTGGAGCCTCCCAATTTTTGGCTGCCCTGGCAAAGGGCTATACTGAAATAGACCCACTTCCTTACAATGGGCACTTCAGGTTTACAGGCCATCATGCACGTCTCTATCCAGGGACAATGTGGAGCCTCCCAATTTTTGGCTGCCCTGGCAAAGGGCTATACTGAAATAGACCCACTTCCTTAAAATGGACACTTAATGTTTTGAGGCCATCATGCACGTCTCTACCCAGGGACAATGTGGAGCCTCCCAATTTTTGGCTGCCCTGGCAAAGGGCTATACTGAAATACACCCACTTCCTTACAATGGGCACTTCAGGTTTACAGGCCATCATGCACGTCTCTATCCAGGGACAATGTGGAGCCTCCCAATTTTTGGCTGCCCTGGCAAAGGGCTATACTAAAATAGACCCACTTCCTTACAATGGGCACTTCAGGTTTACAGGCCATCATGCACGTCTCTATCCAGGGACAATGTGGAGCCTCCCAATTTTTGGCTGCCCTGGCAAAGGGCTATACTGAAATAGACCCACTTCCTTACAATGGGCACTTCAGGTTTACAGGCCATCATGCACGTCTCTATCCAGGGACAATGTGGAGCCTCCCAATTTTTGGCTGCCCTGGCAAAGGGCTATACTGAAATAGACCCACTTCCTTACAATGGGCACTTCAGGTTTACAGGCCATCATGCACGTCTCTATCCAGGGACAATGTGGAGCCTCCCAATTTTTGGCTGCCCTGGCAAAGGGCTATACTGAAATAGACCCACTTCCTTAAAATGGACACTTAATGTTTTGAGGCCATCATGCACGTCTCTACCCAGGGACAATGTGGAGCCTCCCAATTTTTGGCTGCCCTGGCAAAGGGCTATACTGAAATACACCCACTTCCTTACAATGGGCACTTCAGGTTTACAGGCCATCATGCACGTCTCTATCCAGGGACAATGTGGAGCCTCCCAATTTTTGGCTGCCCTGGCAAAGGGCTATACTAAAATAGACCCACTTCCTTACAATGGGCACTTCAGGTTTACAGGCCATCATGCACGTCTCTATCCAGGGACAATGTGGAGCCTCCCAATTTTTGGCTGCCCTGGCAAAGGGCTATACTAAAATAGACCCACTTCCTTACAATGGGCACTTCAGGTTTACAGGCCATCATGCACGTCTCTATCCAGGGACAATGTGGAGCCTCCCAATTTTTGGCTGCCCTGGCAAAGGGCTATACTGAAATAGACCCACTTCCTTACAATGGGCACTTCAGGTTTACAGGCCATCATGCACGTCTCTATCCAGGGACAATGTGGAGCCTCCCAATTTTTGGCTGCCCTGGCAAAGGGCTATACTAAAATAGACCCACTTCCTTACAATGGGCACTTCAGGTTTACAGGCCATCATGCACGTCTCTATCCAGGGACATTGGTGAACCTCCCAATTTTGGACTGCCCTGGCAAAGGAAAATACTACAAAGACTCACTTCCTCAAAATGGGCACATTAGACTCAAGAGGCCTTCATGTACGTCTCTTCTCAGGGACATCGGAGTGCCACACAATGTTTTCACGTAAAATCTTTCATGTATTAATCTCAAAAAGTAACATACACCAGCTCTATCTCACTATTGGGTATGTGCCCTTAACATTTCTGCCATGAAAAATCATTTTGGGGTCATTTTGGAAGGTTTTCTGGTGAGTCCGTAAAAATGGCGTAAAACGCGGACAAAATTGTTCACAGCTGTGACTTTTGAGTGATAAATGCTTCAAGGGGTCTTCCCCATGCTGTTGCCATGTCATTTGAGCACTCTTCTGAGACTTTTGTGCCATTTTTAGGGTTTCTCCATGCTGCCGGGAGGTCATTTCACAAAAATACTCGGGTCTCCCATAGGATAACATTGGGCTCGTTGCTCGGGCCGAGTACACGAGTATCTTGGGAGGCTCGGCCCGAGCTTCGAGCACCCGAGCTTTTTAGTACTCGCTCATCACTACTTGTGACCTATGCTGTAAATTTATATTTGTATATGTTTTTAGATAACATCATTGTGGTATGAAGGCAAGGGGACAGACACATCCCTCCCACAGAGGATGTGTATTGTATTCTTATGGAATTCATTCTTTGACAGATCAGACCTGGGACTGATTTAGCAGTTCAATGAACCCTATGGTATGTTAGGCAGCAGATTGTATAAAAGTTACAGGGAATCTATCAGCAGGTGTTGTAGGCAAAGAACTTTTGAATCCAATGATGTATAGCTTAACACTAGAACTACTGAGGTAGTCATTTTGACTACTTCGCACTATGTGAATGACTACATTCAATAGTTCTAGTAGGTGTCATGAGTCCAGTAGTCCTAGTGTTAAATTACTGGGTGCAGCCATTCTCTTACAATGTTAATGTTTAGTTTTAGCCATCTAGCAGAGCTGAGAGAGCTGTAGCATTCACACCAGGTTCTCCATAGAGATTGTACATTGACAATGAGGTGTCAATAACAGGAGGTGGTTTGCCAGACTGCAGTGAGGTTGACATTGTAGTCTGAGCAATGAGAAGTCCTCCTGTGTCCTGCTGGTTAAGCAAACATAACAAACAAATAACAGATTGGACCTTGACAAGACAGGCATCCCTGAAGTCTATGTTTTAATCCTTGCAGCATGCTGTCTTCAGCTCACAGCAAAAAACCTGCTGACAGATTCCCTGTAAGGCTAATTGGTCTATCAGGTGTGTGGCAGATTGGGCCCTATTAAAAAAGTTTCTGTGGAAGTTTTAAATTAGTTATTTGTTAATCAAAGTGAATCTATGTTCTTAAATATCGATAAAAGCAATTGCCTACAACAATTTCTTAAATTCTTAAAACCTTTTTTGTACGTGTCATTTTCTGTTTTGTAGGAAGTATCATTTACTATAAAAATATGAGGAAGTTCTGTGAACCAGTCCATGGCTTACTAATGAGAATCAATTATTACCGAGACAGACATCCTGATCTATTTCAAGGTCACAAAACATCAAGCTTAATTAGCTACAACAAATTGGCAGTTTGTTGCATTGGTGAACTTTTCAAATGAATGCGGAGTGATCCCAAGGATGCTTTTACATGGTTAGTAAAGAAAAAGCCAAGACAATTCACAGGTGGTAAATGTGTTAAATTGTAGCGTATTCATGTTTTTTACTGCTTCAAAGAGCTTTATCCCTTAAGATCACCAAGATGAAACAGAACTAGAGATTGGTGCCAACAGAAAAACAAACAGCCCTGCTGGTTCAAAAATTATCATCCGTACATGGTTAGCAAATGTGAGTATGTCATGTAGAAGAAGAGTTTGTTTTACGTAAACGCATTATTATATCTTAACACGTAGAGCTGTATGAATCCAAGTACAATGAGTAGTTCAGCTTTCCTACAACTGTAAATATTGAGCTCTGAATAGCTTAAAATAATTGTTTAAATTACTTTTTATTTAGAACATTATTTTATTTGACAGCACTAGAGCATATGGTACTAATTTCCAAAACAAACTATTAATTCAAGAAAATACTGTGTTTTATGGGATTACTTAAACTTTAAGTAGCAATCAATGAAGATTTTTTTTTAATAAAATAAATATATATATTTGTGTATGTAATATAGTGTGTATGTGTTAATATAGTCACCGACTACCATCTTCATCAGGATCTAGTGCATTTCAGTTCCTTATTCATCCTCTTCATCATGGCCATGGCTTCAAACTTGACTAGGAATCTGATGTCACTGTGCAATATGTGTTGTGAATCGCAAAAAATCTTCATGGTAGGGCTTTTTTAAATAAGAACAGGGATCAGCCTAAAAAAAAGACTCCCACACACCAGCCTTCATTCACTTATTTATCATGAAAAATGTTCTTACAAAGTTCTGTCCTAGTGAGACAACTCTCATCAGAGTCACCAGCTCAACACTGCACTCAGCGAGTCATTACCTGGCGTCTGTACTTAGCTGCTATTCATAGTCGTCGGAGCTGTATTCCTGGACTGTGGACTACGACGGAACTTCATGGGAACATTATTTGGTAATAAATCAGTGAACGAGGAACAGTATGGGGAAATATTTATTCAAATAAATTATTTTTCTGTGGGTGCCTTTTTTTCTTTTCACTTACTGTATTAGTAATGGGGGTGTCTGATAGATGCCTCTTCATTACTAACCCCTGGACTTGATGCCAAATGACATTACACAGGTGACATCAACCCCAAAATATATTACCCTGATTGCCACCGCAGAGGGCCAATCGGGAAGAGCTGGGAAAAGAACCAGATTTATTTTTGTCTGATTAAAAATGTAGTGTGTTCATATAGTCTCTATTATGAAGTAAATGAGATTGAATATAATATTCATATGATAATTAATATGATATTTTTTTCCTACATTCTACCCTTGGAGGTCACACATATTTATTTGTTTTGCTTTTTATATTTGTATAATTTCAGTGTCTGATGATGAGCCAAGTATAGGGGTTGAAACATTACTTTTGTTTTGGATTGTTTGTACAATAAAGTCCTTATATATTCATTTTGATATGCCAACTTATCTTGTATAAAAGCACCAGATTGTAGACAGAGGGTAATCCAGAAACAAAGTCCGAGGGATATTAAAATCCAAAAATTGTATTAAATCAAATTAAAACCCATATAAAAAAAGGTCCAAACAGGGTATAAACAACTGTCAGAGAGAATGCATTTCGAACCCAATGGCTCTTAGTCAGTCTCTACTGAATGAATGGAAATGGACTAATTAAAATAAGCTGTGAACACAGTGAGGACAGAAGTGGGAGGAGAGTAAAGAAGCCAGGATAAAGAAAAAAAAAAAGGAGAATCATGGAAAAACATTTTTTACAGGTACATTCAATAAATAAAGTGCAAATCGCTCTTGCGGTTCATGCCTAGAGGAGATCGTGTATCCATAGCAAAAATCCAAAATGTTTCTCTGCATAATAATAATTCCTTCAAATTACCTCCTCTCTTTGGCAATCTAACCTTCTCAAGAGCAACCACCTGCAAAGTGTCGATATTACCAGCATGTTTAGAAAAAAAATGCTGTGATGCCCCAGATAGATTCCTGGTAGTAGTAGTGTGATTAGAGTCATAAACATGCTCTGAGATCCTACGTCTCAAAGGACAGGTCGTACTGCCAATATACTGAAGGCAGCATTCACTGCAGGAAATACAGTAGATAACATGATCGGTGCCGCAATTTATCATATCCTTAAATTTAAAAATCTTTCCATTAACATTGGAAGAAAAATTTTCTGCACCGACCATGAATCTACAAAGACCGCAGGATTTACCCCCACACTTTTAAGACCCACATGTTGGAAGCCAATTAAGACTAGTATTAGGATTAACATTTCTCCGAGTTGAAGCTGTGTGATCACTAGGGGATAATCGACTGCCCAGAGATGCGTTTTTCCTAGACACAAATTTCACACCTTGATCAAGAATTTTGTATAGGGTTTCATCTGACAAAAGAATAGGGAGGAATCTCCTAATAATATTTGTAACCTGATGATAATTTCTACTATATTTAGTAGAAAAAAAACACTGGGTTTTTTTTATCAAAATTAAAAGTTTTTTTCTTTTTATTCACTGACATGTCAAGATACTGATCCCTATCCTTGAGATTCACTTTATTTTTGGAATGATCCAGATGAGCTTGGGAGTAACCCCTCGCTTTAAATCTCTCATCAATAATTGTAAATTCTTCAGCCAAATCAGCAGCAGTGGTACAACATCTGACAGCTCTGACATATTCACCCGCTGGTATATTTTGGATCACATGACGAGGATGGCAACTTTTGGCATGTAAAAGTGAGTTGCCAGAGCACGGTTTACGGTACAGTTTGCTTTCAATAACCCCCGTCATGTGATTAACATAAAGGCACATATCCAAAAAGCTGATTTTTGTAAGATGATGCTGATATGTGAAGGAAAGATTGTGTACATTATTGCTGATATAGCTAATAAAGTCAATGGAATGACATCCTTTCAGAATGTTTGAAAAAGCTTTTAATGCTTATCATTGAACATGAGCAAATGAAATTAATATGTCTTGACACTAAAACTAAAGAAGTGGAAGAGTCACTAAAAAAATATTCTACAAGTGACACATATAAATCTATGAGGGAACAAATGAATATTAAAGTCTCTAAATTAGAGGACTCCATCACATCTCTCAAAGAGGGGAAATTCAAAAGGGACTCAAGGGATTGTGAGACTAATAGGGTGTATAACTGGCACCAGTTCAGACGGAATCCTACTAATACGCCTAAATCTATACTGAAGAAAAAGAAATTCAGCCCTTTTTCCAATAGGGTTAGTTTTTCCTCTACGGATGTGGACTCCATGGATGTGGATTCTACGGATTATAATACGGATACCTCTGAACAAAACGCATCAGCGGCTTCTACATCGATTCAGGATCCAAAAACCTTTCCAGCTCCAAAACAACAAAGAAATATACAAGGCGGGCCGGTATCAAACATTCCGGCAGAAAAGGTTTTTCAACACAGTCACTTCACCAGGGGAAGGAAACATTAACCCCTGGCCAAGGTTTTTCCATTATTAACATGTCTGACAGCATCCTCAATCATCATGAGATCCGGGCCCTGGAAAAGGGTCTTAATTTTGTGCCTTCAGTTGATTTCAATCTTTATGAAACCATCCTCGATGTTAATTGCTTTATACGCAAATTAACTGTCAAGAGACATTTTTTCCAGGAGTCTACCATTGAGGACACCTCTAATATTGAATCTGAACAGGCACCTCTTTTTTTGTCATCCTTTCAGGAGCAGATGACCCTACAAAATTTATGGGATCTCTCACAGGATATATGTATTTTGTCTGATGATTCTTCTATTTCCAGGAGGATTCCTAATCCTTCATATTATCCTATGGAATCTCGATGTGATCAAATGACAGATTTCCAGACGGTAGTTGAAAAGTTGGCTATACAATCATTAAAAAATAATTCTAATATTATTGTCCGTAATGCGGATAAAGGGGGCGCAGTTGTAGTACTGGATGTCGGTTTATAAGAGAAGGAGTTATGTCAAATGCTCAGTGACACCAATGTATATAAAAAACTCCATACAGATCCTGTACATGGTATCAGGAATTCTCTAGAGCAATTAGTTGAGGAGGGTTTTAATATGGGACTATTTAATGAAAAACAGAAGGAATTTTTTATTCCGACCTGCCCCCTGACTCCACTACTACACGCGCTCCCTAAATCGCATAAGGATATGCTTCCTCCAAAATTCCGTCTAATTGTTTCTGGAATCGGGACGATTACGGAACATTTATCCGAATGGCTGGATGATCATTTACAGGATTTGGCTAAAGCCTCTCCTAGTCATTTAATAGATAGTAAGCAAGTCTTGAACATTATCTCTGGTATCAAATGGCAAAAAGAGTATATAGATACACCAATTATTCATCTGACTTGCAGCACCTTATCCTTGAGGTAACAAACTTTCTTTTGAAAAATAATTATTTTTCATTTTTGGGGGTGTTCTATCTTCAACTTCAAGGCTGTTCGATGGGGGCGAAATTTTCGCCCTCATTAGCATGCATTTTTTTGCACTAGTGGGAGGAACAATTCATATTTAATCTCTCCAACCCCTTTCTTTCTGATACTGCCATATACTTGAGATATCTAGATGATGTCTTAATTATATGGCAGGGAGCCTCTGAAACTGTTGGTGACTTTATCAGCTATATCAGCAATAATGTACACAATCTTTCCTTCACATATCAGCATCATCTTACAAAGATCAGCTTTTTGGATATGTCCCTTTATGATAATCACATGACGGGGGTTATTGAAAGCAAACTGTACCGTAAACCGTGCTCTGGCAACTCACTTTTACATGCCAAAAGTTGCCATCCCTGTCATGTGATCCAAAATATACCAGCGGATGAATATGTCAGAGCTGTCAGATGTTGTACCACTGCTGCTGATTTGGCTGAAGAATTTACAATCATTGATGAGAGGTTTAAAGCGAGGGGTTACTCCCAAGCTCATCTGGATCATTCCAAAAATAAAGGGAATCTCAAGGATAGGGATCAGTATCTTGACATGTCAGTAAATAAAAAGAAAAATACTTTTAATTTTGATAAAAAAACCCCTTTGTTTTTTTCTACTAAATATAGTAGAAATTATCATCAGGTTACAAATATTATTAGGAGATTCCTCCCAATTCTTTTGTCAGATGAAACCCTATACAAAATTCTTGATCAAGGTGTGAAATTTGTGTCTAGGAAAAACGCATCTCTTGGCAGTCGATTATCCCCTAGTAGAGTTGAGCGCGGTTCGAGGTTCTCCAGTTCGCGGCTCGAGTGATTTTGGGGGCTGTTCTAGATAGAACTAGAACTCGAGCTTTTTGCTAAAGCTCGACAGTTCTAGATACGTTCGAGAACGGTTCTAGCAGCAAAAAGACCAGCTAATTACTAGCTGTAATAGTGTAAGTCACTCTGTGACTCACACTATTATGAAATTTCAGTGTATAGTGTGCGGGAACAGCGCATTCAGATCACTGCTGTATGGATAATGGCGATCGCCTTTTTTTTTTTTTCCTTGTCTTCCTTCCCTAAGCGCGCGCGTGTAGTGGGGCGGGCCAGCATGTCAGCCAATCCCAGACACACACACAGCTAAGTGGACTTTTAGCCAGAGAAGCAATGGCATGTGTGATAGGATGTCCATGTCACATGTCCCTGCATTATAAAAACGAGTATCTGCCCGTCCGGACGCCATTATCTCTTCTGCGTCCTTGGTGTCAGTCACCGGTGGCGCAGTGCCTATCTCCGATACTGCTGTGTACGCTCTATACACAGCGCTGTATAGAATAGGGATAGCACTTTCTATCAGTCCTTTTAAGGGCTAATACCGGCAGTATCAGTGCCATAGGTGACAGGTCCGTGAAAACAGAGTTTACCAGCTACACAAGATGACAGCGTCTGTGTAGCTAAGGTCAGGGATTTCCTCGCTGCATTTCCCCATTAGGAAGGATAGAAAGGCAGGCTTCCTTTCCTCTACCCAGAGACCCTCAACCCTGCCACTGTACCCTCCTGCCCTTTGCACACTCAAACTCATTGTTACTAAGCCATTATACTAGCAAACACTGAGGAAACTTAGTGGCATCCTAAACGTGGCTGTTGGACTTCTGTATTGTCCCACTAGTGCAAAGATATTTGCAGCACCTCTGCCTGCATTGCACACTCAAACTCATTGTTACTAAGCCATTATACTAGCAAACACTGAGTGAACTTAGTGGCATCCTAAACGTGGCTGTTGGACTTCTGTATTGTCCCACTAGTGCAAAGATATTTGCAGCATGTCTGCCTGCATTGCACACTCAAACTCATTGTTACTAAGCCATTATACTAGCAAACACTGTGTGAACTTAGTGGCATCCTAAAAGTGGCTGTTGGACTTCTGTATTGTCCCACTAGTGCAAAGATATTTGCAGCACGTCTGCCTGCATTGCACACTCAAACTCATTGTTACTAAGACATTATAATACCAAAAATTGAGTAAAGTTAGTGGCATACAAGAAGTGGCTGTTGTACTTCATTAGTGACCCACTGGTGCAAATCTATGTGCAGCATCTCTGCATGACACCCTCCTGCTCTGTTTTTAATAAGCTATATTGATAGCAAAAAATGCTGCCATTTAGTGGCATACAAGAACTGGCTGCTGGACTCCATTAGTGCCCCACTGGTGCAAATCTATGTGCAGCACCTCTGCATGACACCCTCATGCTCTGTTTTTAATAAGCTATATTGATAGCAAAAAATGCTGCCATTTAGTGGCATACAAGAACTGGCTGTTGGACTTCTGTATTGTCCCACTAGTGCAAAGATATTTGCAGCACGTCTGCCTGCATTGCACACTCAAACTCATTGTTACTAAGCCATTATACTAGCAAACACTGAGGAAACTTAATGGCATCCTAAAAGTGGCTGTTGGACTTCCATTAGTGTCCCACTGGTGCAAATCTATGTGCAGCACCTCTACATTACACCCTCATGCACATTTTGCTATGCTAATTTTATAGCAAACTCAGGGAATTCCTTGCTGCATTTGATCATTCGGAGGGATAGAAAGTGAGGTTTCCTTTACTGTACTGGTGCCCACAGAACACGGCCACTGTACCCACCTGTCCACTTTTGCCACACTATTTAATTTGCCCAAAGAGCTGACTCTTTTTCTGCCTTCCTAAAATTGTCTGTAATACTAAGTTAGTGTTCCTTTGCTGCCAAGCAAGGTACAACACATGTGCATTCTACACTCCTTTCCATTTCTGGAATGCAATTATTAAATGCAGGTAGTCCAGCCAATCTGTGACGAAGGTGCAGGTGTGGATATAATGTAGCCTGCATCCAATGTTGGTTTTCTCGATGTCTGACAGCTCAACAATACCTTCTGTTTCCACTTCCAAAACCAGTGATGACCTGCCAATCACACTCCCTGTTGCGTGTAAAGGAGTGGAAGTTCAGTGTGAAAAACCATGTGAGACTGCTGTCCCCACAGTCACAGAGGATGAAGAGCACGCAGATGCACTTGATGGGGCAGGCGGTGGTTGCACAGGCACTCTAGGCCGCATTGCAGCACAGTGAAATTCACATTGCGACTTATGCTTCATTTTAAGTCGTGTACAGGGTGGGCTCCCCAGTATGCAGCAAAACCAGGCAACAGGAAAAGGACTCTACTCAGTTGGGTTGATAAATGATTGTTTAACTTTACCAAAACAAACAATAAGAACCATGCATACAATTTAAATAATTGAACAATCTATTCTGTTGCCTACTACCTGCTAATCCCTTTGCGTAGCAGTAATTGTGTGTTTGTGCGTGTGTGTGTGTGTGTGCAAACACGACTTAACAGTGGCGCATCACAAGAGCTTCCCAGTTATCTACGTTAACATAGACAAAACACATTACCCCCCTGAATACCCTTGTTAGCTGAAGCCTCACAGATAAGGCAGATGATAACAGTGTGAATGCAAACCACACAGCTCTGCAACACAGTCATGGAAATCTTGAAAATCAACAGTCAAAGCAAACGTGTGTCGCTGTCCCTCTATGATTTAAACTGTACGTGACAATTTGACAGTGCAGAGGCAGCAAGTCTTATTGTCTATAAATAGTCGGCCTACCCAGAACAGATATGTGTTTTGCTAATAAAACAAAGTGTTGCATGCCCGCATTATTGTCTGGGCACAGCCTACCGTACCCGGGTACTGTGATGTCCAGTTGCCAGAAATACAGACTTTACGCTCCTCTCACGGTAAGCAGTATAGACAGCTCCGTAAGAATGTTGGTCTGTGGCACAGGATGCTGCTCACTGGCGTTACGGTACTCCTCACCAAACTCCAAAATGACTCCCCTCACAATTGAACGAAGTGTTTCTGCGGTGGCTCCTTGCTGTAACACACACCTTTAGCTTTTCCTTCTGTTCATAGACAGCATCTCCAAGTCCACACGAAGAGCAATTTCTCCACAACGTCTAAGTGTGGAGAGGCAGCTAGTGCGCATGCGTGTGCCGATTTACCCCAGCCGCAGCCTAACTACAGTGTTTCGCCTAGTGAGTATGCTCAGCCTGACTGTGCCATTCCTGAGGCTAAGTCTTCATTTCGGGATACAGCGCATGCTCCCACACTTAGTGCGAAAAGCCTCTTTGCACAGCTACTTGCATTCCGTGCCGGGTCTAAGTCCTGTTTTGTGCCTAGACACCATGCTAAAGCTGATAGTCTTTTTTCAGAGACTGTATTTCATGCTACTGAGCATGCTCAGGCACTTACTGCATCAGAGACTAGGTCCGGTAATGAACTCTTTGGCCCTGCCCCTGATGTGGGAGGCCCATATAGACCACAGGGCATCAGGTGTCCTGACGATGTGGCCAGGCTACTCCCAAATGGCTTGCAGAGGCCCGCCCCTATGACTTGTCACCTCATTATTGATGGTCAGACGATGACTGGTGAGGTGTTTGTGTCGTGGCGGCCATGAGGTCATTATTGAAGTTGCGGTTCCAAATAGGACGCTAGTTATGCCACTCATGACGTGTCACTCTGCTTTTGTCTCCAGGAGGTGCATTGTGGTCCACCCTGGTTTGGGGCGGACCCAGGTTATAAAACGGGCTGGAGCCAACAAGGAGGTGCGCAGTCTTCTATTATGCTCCGAAAGAGCACACCTCCATGTGTTGAACCCATTGTGGCTTTAGGCCAGAGGTAGGCAGGGATAGGGCGTCGATGCAGGCCGCCACCACAGTTGGTAACGCAGAACGGTTAAGACCAGCTCCTGTCCTACAAGTCCTGCTTGTGCAGCCCAGTGGCATTAACAGGCCTGCTGCTGCTGATGCGCCTGCTGTCCACAGGTGTGGCCCCAATGCACACGGTCAGCGTACTGAATGGCCCCTGTGATGTTAACAGGGAGTTCCTGGGCTGGGTGGGCGTGTGGACCCTGTGACGCTAACAGGGCTCCCAGTCTCCAGATCCGAGTGGCATCTAACTCGGTTCAGGCTACTATTAGTTTCATAGCCACACAGCTCTGTATCCTCCACCTAACCTTCCAGTTGGCAACCTCTCCTTTTCCATCTGGGAGCACGGTGGACATTGACTGCTGATGGGGATATATACCTTTCTCTTTCTTTTCTTATTAATTTTCAATATATAGCGGTAACATAGTATATACCACCTTATCCAAATCTGCCAGTCCCACCGTAACAGATGGTGTTTCTTCATTAAATGTTACTTTTGCTTAACTAACAAACCCACGGACAAAAACTTTTTTCCCCTTTCCAACACACCTGTTCCCCTTTCCACCAGCATTTGTCCTTTTTCAACTCATTTGGTATATGACCAAAAGTGCAACTCTGCAGGGACACCGTACTCAATGCCATCTCAGCACAGCAGCCAGCCCTCGGTCCCTCAGATGTGGACAAGTAAAAGAGCATTTCCTCCTATCCATGAGAAAGCGTTGAGATTCACTCTGTGCAGCACTGGTGTTTAATGGAAAAGCAGATCTAAGAATCTGTACCACCTTCTGCAGATACTCCTGTATACGTGCGTCCCTTTCTATGACAGGAATTATTTCGCCAAATTTTGTCTTGTACCGGGTATCTAACAGTGTGGCAACCCAGTGGTTAGCATTACTTCGAATTTGTACAATCCGAGGGTCATGTTGTAGGTAATGCAGCAAGAAGGCGCTCATGTGTCTTGTGCATCCAGGAGGACCAAGTCCTTGGTGTGTTGGTGGCAGAGAGGTGAGAATCGTGCCTCCTTCCTCTGCCCTCTCCCCCCAACCTCGCACAACCGAAATGTGAGCAAGCTCTCACTCATCTGCTGTGTCTTCCATGCCCATCGCAAGTTCGTCCTCCATTTCTTCATGGGCTCCTGCACCTTCCTCAACAATTTTTGCTGATACTATGCACCCTTGTTAATCCCTATCCCCCACCATAACTGCCGCCTAGGTGCCGCTCACCGTATGGACCTTGTAGATCTTATTATCCCTTCTGCATATGACTCCTCCTGTACTTCCTCACCTTCCTCTTGGACCAACACCTGACTTCAAATAATGCTTACAGTGTGCTCCATCTTGTAGATGACCAGAATTGTCACGCTGAGAATGGCATCGCTAGTGCTAAACATCTTCGTCGACATTTGTAAACTGTGTAGAAGGCTGCATAGGTCCTTGATCTGACATCACTCCAGCAGCGTGATCTGCACCACCTCTGGATCAAGTTAGCCCAGGGTATACGTCATACCGTATTTCAGCAGGGCTCTGCGATGCTGCCACACACACTGCAACATGTGCAGATTCCAATTCCTGGGTGTCGGAACATCGCATTTCCGGCGTTTAACCGCCAGACCCTAAGACTTCCGGAGCAATGAAAGTTGTAGAGCTGCTGAGTGCAAAGGATGAAAGTGAGCACATAGCAGCGTGCCCGCTGCACAAGGCCATGTAGGCCGGGATGGTAATTTAAAAATTGCTGGAGAATCAGATTCAACACGTGAGCCATACAAGGCACGTGTGTCACATTGCCCTGACAAAGGGCCGCAGACAGGTTTGCATCATTGCCGCACATGGCTGTTAAGTCACCAACGTAGTCCACTCAATCAATTTGTACTCCGATCGCCAGGTGACAATGTGTTCCTTTCGTGCATAGTGCTGATGATGGGAAAGGAGTCGATGCCTGCGGCGCAGGTGGACGCAGGTTATGGTCACCCACTGGGTTGCGTTACCTTGACAGATACAGAACCATAGGCTGAATGTAGGTGGTGGGTATCTCACAGATGAAGTACCATCATTCAGCTACAACCAATGGGAAGACACCACACCCTTTTTTAGGCCCCTCCTGTCTGCAGACCACTGCCAGACAAAGCTATGAACCTCTTGTTACTGTTACCCCCAGTTCAGTTTTATGAGTTTGTGTGCTTGTTACCTGACTACTTTTCCTGCTTGCTGTTTATGTACCTCGTTGGCCGATACGCATTTCACCTCTGCTTGTTTTCTGATTAAGTCCTGGCCATCCCATTCTGTTCCTCTTCCTCAATTAATGTTTTTGACCCTGCATGACTACTATTCTCTGGAACTGCAGCCTTCCACAGGTATTGATCAACTTGGGCCCTGTGTAATTCCAAATCACTGTATAGGGGTTAAAGGGTTTCAGGGTTCTGGGTGTCCAGCTTGGTGAGTGGCTTGCCTCTAGCTTATCCTTTCCAGCCCATCTGAGTGTGTCGATCCAGGCAGGCGTTACACCGTGCCCTCTGCAGAAGGCTATGTAGGCCGGGATAGTGTTTTAAAAATTGCTGGACAACCAGGTTCAACACGTGAGCCATACAAGGCACGTGTGTCACATTGCCCTGAAGAAGGGTCGCAGACTGGTTTGCATCATTGTCGCACCCGACCTTCCCTGACTGCTGGTTGAGTGTAGACAACCATTGATGAAACTAGGTCTCACTCTCCAGAGCTAACCGTCCACAATTCCTCAGCGGTGTCTCACATTTCCCCTACATTTCAAAGTAAACATTTGACCGCCTGATGGCCTTGAGCTCTGCTGCCAGCATAGTAAGGAGGTGTGTGGGATTCCTTGGGCGCAGTTACAAGGAAGGGTGGCCTGACCACACAGGGTTTGGGCTGAGGTGGAGTACCCACACGAGGTTGAGGAGGCAGAAGCAGTGGAGGAACTTATACATACAGAGGAAGGGTTGACACACAAGTCGTGGGGATGGCAAGACTTGTACAGCAAACCCTTCTCCATCTCTCACCATAGTTACCCAATGCCCAGTCAGCAACATGTAACTCCCCTGTCCATGCTTACTGGTCCAAGTATCTGTGGTGAAATGCACCCTGTCACACACAGAGTTTCTCAAGGAATCGGTGAGGTTGTGTGCTACCTGCTGTGGTAGCGCGGGCACGCCTTTCTTGGAGAAGGAGTGACGACTGGCCATCGGCTCTTGGGGCACTGCAATGGGCATAAGGTCTCGAAAATCCTCGGTCTCAAAAGGGTGTAAAGGCAGCCTTTCTGTTGCAACAAGTTTCAGATGATGAAACATACCTCTTAGGCATGTCATGCCCTTTGAAAATCATGTAAAACACAGCGAGGGGACTCCAACCACAGTCTCCCTCGTTTGCACTAATTGGGCCACACACACCCCACTTGACTGGCATCAGTTGACCCCCCTTTTGAAAAAGAAAAAGTTGCTTGGCATGAAGCACTCTCAAAAATACGCGTGCCTTTCACCTCCCCTGGATGACCCAGGGAAGAAAAGTCCTCTGAGAGCCATGACTTGTTCATCTTGGTTCTTTTACAAACACAGCAAGGGGACTCCAACCACAGTCTCCCTCGTTTCCACTAATTGGGCCACACACACCCCACTTGACTGGCATCACTTGATCCCCCTTTTCAAAATGAAACAGATGCTTTGCATGAAGCACTCTCAAAAATACGCGTGCCTTTCTCCTCCCCTGGATGACCCAGGGGAAGAAAAGTCCTCTGAGAGCCATGACTTGTTCATCTTGGTTCTTTTACAAACACAGCGAGGGGACTCCAACCACAGTCTCCCTCGTTTCCACTAATTGGGCCACACACACCCCACTTGACTGGCATCACTTGATCCCCCTTTTCAAAATGAAACAGATGCTTTGCATGAAGCACTCTCAAAAATACGCATGCCTTTCGCCTCCCATGGATGACCCAGGGGAAGAAAATTCCTCTGAGAGCCATGACTTGTTCATCTTGGTTCTTTTACAAACACAGTGAGGGGACTCCAACCACAGTCTCCCTCGTTTCCACTAATTGGGCCACACACACCCCACTTGACTGGCATCACTTGATCCCCCTTTTCAAAATGAAACAGATGCTTTGCATGAAGCACTCTCAAAAATACGGTTGCCTTTTGCCTCCCCTGGATGACCCAGGAGAAGAAAAGTCCTCTGAGAGCCATGACTTGTTCATCTTGGTTCTTTTACAAACACAGCGAGGGGACTCCAACCACAGTCTCCCTCGTTTCCACTAATTGGGCCACACACACCCCACTTGACTGGCATCACTTGATCCCCCTTTTCAAAATGAAACAGATGCTTTGCATGAAGCACTCTCAAAAATACGGGTGCCTTTCGCCTCCCCTGGATGACCCAGGAGAAGAAAAGTCCTCTGAGAGCCATGACTTGTTCATCTTGGTTCTTTTACAAACACAGCGAGGGGACTCCAACCACAGTCTCCCTCGTTTCCACTAATTGGGCCACACACACCCCACTTGACTGGCATCACTTGATCCCCCTTTTCAAAATGAAACAGATGCTTTGCATGAAGCACTCTCAAAAATACGCATGCCTTTCGCCTTCCCTGGATGACCCAGGGGAAGAAAAGTCCTCTGAGAGCCATGACTTGTTCATCTTGGTTCTTTTACAAACGCAGCGAGGGGACTCCAACCACAGTCTCCCTTGTTTCCACTAATTGAGCCACACACACCCCACTTGACTGGCATCACTTGATCCCCCTTTTCAAAATGAAACAGATGCTTTGCATGAAGCACTCTCAAAAATGCGCATGCCTTTCACCTCCCCTGGATGACCCAGGGGAAGAAAAGTCCTCTGAGAGCCATGACTTGTTCATCTTGGTTCTTTTACAAACACAGCGAGGGGACTCCAACCACAGTCTCCCTCGTTTCCACTAATTGGGCCACACAGACCCCACTTGACTGGCATCACTTGATCCCCCTTTTCAAAATGAAACAGATGCTTTGCATGAAGCACTCTCAAAAATACGCGTGCCTTTCGCCTCCCCTGGATGACCCAGGGGAAGAAAAGTCCTCTGAGAGCCATGACTTGTTCATCTTGGTTCTTTTACAAACACAGCGAGGGGACTCCAACCACAGTCTCCCTCCTTTTTACTAATTGGGCCACACACACCCCTCTTGACTGACATCAGTTGATGCCCCTTTTCAAAATGAAACAGATGCTTTGCATGAAGCACTCTGAAAAATACGCGTGCCTTTTGCCTCCCCTGGATGACCCAGGGGAAGAAAAGTCCTCTGAGAGCCATGTCCACATTGTCAGTGGACAGACACGTGTGCTTATCTGCCAGCAGACCCCCAGCAGCACTGAAGACAGGTTCCGAGAGAACGCTGGCTGCAGGACATGACAAGATCCCCAAGGCATATGTGGCAAGCTCAGGCAATTTATCCAGATTGGAAGCCTAAAATGAGCAGGGCTCAAGTTGCACAATAATGGCATCGACGTTTCCTTGCATATTCTCATATATCTGTGTGTCCTCCTCTTTTGTCCAGCTCTTTTGTTTTCGCATGAGTATATGTCCTTGTCACTTTCCCATGTGTTTGTGTTGTGTTGTGAGTTGTTTGTCACCTTTTGGACACCTTTGAGGGTGTTTTCTAGGTGTTTTTCTGTGTTTGTGATTGCCTGCCATTGTTTCCTATGCGGTTCGAGTTCGGTTCGCTCATCTCTATCCCCTAGTGATCACACAGCTTCAACTCGGAGAAATGTTAATCCTAATACTAGTCTTAATTGGCTTCCAACATGTGGGTCTTACACGTGTGGGGGGTAAATCCTGCGGTCTTTGTAGATTCATGGTCGGTGCACAAAATTTTTCTTCCAATATTAATGGAAAGATTTTTAAAATTAAGGATATGATAAATTGCGGCACCGATCATGTTATCTACTGTATTTCCTGCAGTGAATGCTGCCTTCAGTATATTGGCAGTACGACCCGTCCTTTGAGACGTAGGATTTCAGAGCATGTTTATGACTGTAATCACACTACTACTACCAGGAATCTATCTGGGGCATCACAGCATTTTTTTTCTAAACATGCTGGTAATATCGACACTTTGCAGGTGGTTGCTCTTGAGAAGGTTAGATTGCCAAAGAGAGGAGGTAATTTGAAGGAATTATTATTATGCAGAGAAACATTTTGGATTTTTGCTATGGATACACGATCTCCTCTAGGCATGAACCGCAAGAGCGATTTGCACTTTATTTATTGAATGTACCTGTAAAAAATGTTTTTTCATGATTCTCCTTTTTTTTTTCTTTATCCTGGCTTCTTTACTCTCCTCCCACCTCTGTCCTCACTGGGTTCACAGCATATTTTAACTAGTCCATTTCCATTCATTCAGTAGAGACTGACTAAGAGCCATTGGTTTCAAAATGCATTCTCTCTGACAGTTGTTTATACCCTGTTTGGACCTTTTTTTTTATATGGATTTTAATTTGATTTAATAAAATGTTTGGATTTTAATATCCCTCGTACTTTGTTGCTGGATTACCCTCTGTCTACAATCTGGATTGCCAGTATACCCTTTCCCTTGCACGAGTCCTGGATACGGTGACCCCTCCTTTGGCTACAGGTGAGCGGATACCAATCTTTCTTTTTGTCCCTGATAAAAGCACCAGTGTTGGCACATCTAATGTGATGTGCCAATTCTGGGGCGGTTGCTGGCTGGTATTTTTTGTCTGGGAAGGGCCAAAAAATTATGGACCTTCCCAGCCTGATAATATTAGCTGCCAGCTGTGTGATTTTCCTTGGCTTCTGATGAAAAATTAGCTGGACAACACGTCATTTTTTTAAAAAATGAATTATTTATTTATTTAGTTCCTAGCAGCGACTTGGGAGTCCAATCGTCTTCCACATGCTGTTTCCCTGCTTTTTAGTGATTTTCTGCCCCCACCTCCCCCAGGCTTTCTGTTATGGTCTTCTGTAAAAATTCTTGAGTTCCCCATTTACTTCTATTATACTCATTACTCAAATCGAGTGTGTCCAAGTTTCCGACCTGCCTAATGCAAACAACTAAAGCATTTTAGTGCTTGCTCATCCCTAATAATATAATAATAATGAGAATAAGTTTGTTTGAAAAATGAAGGAAAGGGTTTGGTTAAAATGAGCTTGAAATTAAGTACATAATGTGCACCACTTCTTAAGAAGCTAAAATATATGCATTATTCAACAGTTTCTTAATGTATGCTAATCATACTGATATATTGTGCTCTTAGCCATCAAAGGCACAAAAAAAGTTTTAATCTGCTGCTCCAAGTGTCGATAATTTTAATTGGATAATTTTAAGCTGTTGAATAATAAACCTATATGGAACATAGTCCAAGGAAATTTGGTTCTCTCATGATTTAAGTTAGCCAGTTAAGACTCTGTGCACACATTGCATTTTTTGATGCATTTTTTAGTTGAGATTGGTCACTAAACCTGAAGGGAATCCTGATGCCAGAAAAGTCAATGAGAATCCTGAAATACTTATTTGTGAGCTGCAGATTTAGTGCAGAAAATAATCTGCAGCATGTCAATTCTTTCAGCATTTTTGCAGCATTTTTTTTCACCTATTGACTTCACTAAAGTCAGTCAAAAACACTATAAAAACGCAGGTATAAAAATGATTGCGGATTTGCTACATATTTGTTGCTGTTTTGTAGCATTTTTACTTGCTTTTTTTGCATACCTTTTTATACAGCAGTGAATGTTATAGATATAAATAATAATAACTTATTTAGCCTCAGTGTCAAATGACCCCCTGGGCATCCAAGGGGCACATTATATGGTATCTAATCATGAGCAAGCACTTAAGTGCTTGAGTGCTCCACTCGAGTGTAATGGAAGTCAATTGGAAACTCAAGCATTTTTCCTGAAGACCCCTCTATGAAGTCTGGGGTGGCAGGAAAATAGCTGAAATTAGTGGAAGCATCGCTTAGATGGAATAGCAACAGCATGGAACGGATTCTTGGATTGATGCTGGAACAATGTTGTCAGAGTATCATGCCATTTTTACAGAGTGGCAGTAAAACATACAAGACCAAATATAAAATGTTAGGAAACATTCTTACCTGTGTAATAACAAGTATTAAAGCAAACTAACCCCTTTAGGACCAAGGATGTACTGGTACGTCCTTGGTCGCCTCCCCCCAGTTAGCCTGCAATAATCCTCATACATATCTGCTGATCTTATAAGCAGAGATGTGTGGCTAACAGGTGCAGGTGGATATGAGATCTGCCCACACCTGTTAACCCTTTAGATCACGATGTTAAATAATCAATACGAAATTTAAATGGCAACGGCAGGTACCGTGCTGTTTCCCACCGCCATCGGCGGACCCATGATGTGATCACAAGGTTGCCATGGTAGCACAGGGTCAGCTGATGCTACCATGATGAACTTCCTGTGAGAGCTAACACTCACAGGAAAGCAGCATTTCTCCTGACCAGAGCTGGATCCTTCCTGCCCAGACATGTAGGTTTTTAACCCATATAGAGGCATTAACATTAGTGTCCTGGTATATTAAGATCACCTTGTCGCTGGTGTTCGGGCTCACATGCATTGGCCTATACATAAGCTAAGAATCTCTTTTTTTAAAATTATCCTAAAGCAGTAATGCAATACCAGAGTTCCCTTATTCATGTTTAGCATTCTAGAGTGCAGCTGTAGGTATTTTGTAGTTATATTGTGTTTTCAGCTAGCACCTGTTGGATATGCGAGTCAGTCTGTTTTATATATTTTATTGTGCAGTAATAAAGTCCTCTAGGGAGACTAACAAAATAAATAAAACATTTTTAAAAAAGTTTTAAAAATATGAAAAAATAAAAAAACCCAAAAGTTTAAATCTCCTTCCTTTTGCCTCATTGAAAATAAAACAATTAAAAAAATAAAAAAAAGACATATAGTTGGTATTGCCGAGTTCAGAAATGCCCGATCTAACAAAATATAAAATCAATTAATCTGATTGGTACAGCGTGGCGAGAAAAAAATTCCAAACCTCAAAATTACATTTTTTGGTTGCCGCAATTTTTTTTAAAATGCAATAACAGGCAAACAAAATGTATCATCTTCACAAAAAATGCATTTTTATAAGCCATCACTGAGCCTCTGATCTAAAACAATAAGAACGCTACGGGTCTTGGAAAATGGCGACAAGAATGCTATTCTTTATTGAACAATCTTCTGAATTATTTTTAACCCTTTAGATAAAGTAAAAGTATACTTGTTTGGTATCCACGAACTGGTTCCGACATGAAGCATCAGACTGACAAATCAGTTTTACCATACAGTGAACACTGTGAACTAAAGACTACAAAAACTAACGTGCAATTGCACTTTTTTTTAAATTTCACCACAGGAATTTTTTCCCAATTTTCAGTACACTGTATGGTAAAACTAATGATTTCTTTCAAAAGTACAACTCGTGTTGCCCTTGTATGGCAATATTCATGCAAAAATAAAAAGGTATGGCTCTCAGAAGAAGGGGAGGAGAAAACAAAAATGAAAAATGGAAAATCGGAAGTTCTCACGTTACTGCAGTTACATGTATACCAAATGATAAATATAGGGAAAATTATTGCATTATATAACATAAAGTTCCCATAAAAAATGGCTTTTATTATAACACATAAAATCACATCACAATCTAGTGATATATTGTGACACTATGCAGTACAAAAGTTCACATTGAATTATACAGACAGATAACAACAAAAGTTAGAGTAACGGGTTTCCACATAGAGTAGGGACTTATGGCCTATCTGACCTGAAATAGCCCTATCCCTTATGCACCCTACCTGCCAACATAGGTGAAGCAGCTTAAATTTTAGTAGCGCCCCTGCTCCATGGTGGCTGACCCTCCCTCACTCTAAATAGATCTCTAAATAAACAGAGAGAGAGGTGGGGGGGTTGAAACTGCCGGTAATGTTAATGAAAAAGACGATATATCTGTAGGAGTCCCAATAAAGATTGGCAAAGGCAAATAATGTGCTTAACTCCTTGGGACTGAGAATAATCCAGTATTATTTAAGAAGGGGATGGTTCTGCTAGTTTGGACATGAGGGCCTTCTATCCTGCAACATATGTTGGCACACAATTGCAATGTCATACTTGGATGGTGTATTCATTTATGTGGAAGGAATCTCATCATTAAATATCTCGTTCTATTTTGTGTATATTATTTGTCTTAGAATCTATCCTGCACTGATTCATGAACACTATATCCACTTTGGTAGGTTATATTATGATCATTCTAAACTATCTACTAGGTGCTGCTGTGTTGGATTGGTCACTGTAACTGCCATGGCTTTAACATGACTATTGTTTTCTTTGGTAGAAGCCTCCTGATGTACCGATATATGGAGAAACGAGTCGAGGCAATTTATTAACACTGCTTGTTCCAGAGGTGGGACGTGGTCCATCCTATGTCACATGTAGATTATGGTTTTGTGACAACTACAGGATGAAGAAAATTGGACTATCCTTAGCCCTTTGAAATCCGGAAAAAGTTCACCTAAGGTCAGTTTACCTGTAGTCACAGGTGGGGTATCGTGGGAACTTCCAGCTGTGACCACAGATAAACTTATTGACTTCACCGCTTACAACTGCAGCTCAGTTAGTGTCTGCCTAAAGCCATCACGGGCGGTCATGTTCTCTACTGTGCCCATGCACTACAACTTCAGTATGCAGCAGAGCCGGATTGTTGTGGGACCTCGTGTGGATTATGGTGGACTTGGGTTTTTGGTAGGTTAATAAACTTGAGAAACTGGGTGTTTTTAGTAGTTTCTTTCAGTGTTTGTGTTTTATTTCTTTTTACTTATAGGGTTATTAATGGGGGGTCTCATAGACCCCTCCTGTTATGGGGGGACCGGCAGATTAGGACCAGGGGTATATATCCCAATCGCCAGTTTGGGCCCACCGTGCTCCAAATGGTAATGGAGCTGCTGGCACCCTGGGGGTTAGGCGGAGACTATAGAGCTGGATGGCTCTGAGATAACTCAAGAAACCGGTCACGTGTGTAGGGACACGTCAGACCGGACGACAACCCAGTTAGCGTTTCGGTGGAACGGACGCTACTCCGACCACGTGTGTAACAACACGTCAGGCCGGATGGTAACCAGTTAGCGTTGACCAAGAAGACCACTGCGACAGCGCCCTGTCGGCCACGTGTGTAAGACACGTCAGGCCGAGCGGTCCTCCGATTAGCGTTTCTGGCCACCACTCGACTGGCCACGTGTGTAAAGGACACGTCAGACCAGGTAGTCACACCAGTAGCATTTGACTGGGAAGCCGAGGAGGATAATACGGTTCACACACCCAATCCAGGAACACCATGTTAACTTCACAGGGGTTCTGGGGTGCGCTGTCCGTGCGCGTAGAGGGCACAAGCGGACAGGTGGCGCATCAGGTACACTGTCCGTATGCATAGAGGGCACTCTCGGACAGGTGACACAACAGGTATTCTGTCCGTGTGCGTAGGAGGCACAACTGAACAGGTGACACAGCAGCCGCAGCCCAGTTAACGCCACTGGACTGCTCTAGCACAACAGGAATGGTAGCAAGGAAGCACGGCGCCTGACCCTCATGTGCTGAGCCACGAATCTTGGCGTGACAGGCACCGTTCGCCTAGCCCTACCTACCGCTTCCAACAAGGCTTATGCCACCAAGAACTCTAAATGAAGACTGCGCACCTCCATGTTGTCTCCAACCCCTTTTATAACCTGGGTCCGCCCCAAATCCAGGGTGGAACCACCAAGGTCCAATAGCAGAGTGCCATGTCATCAGTGACGTCACATGCGACCTATCTGGAACTGCCATGTCATTGATGACCTCATGGCAGCCACGCCCCAAACACTTCACCAGTCATCATCTGACGACCAATCGTGAGGTGCCAGATCATAGGGGCGGGCCTCTGCGAGCCAGTCCGGAGTTGCCACGTCATCAGGACACCTGACACCCTCTGCCCTATCAGGGCCTGCCACCTCACGGACATGCTCAGTGAGGTCCTTACCGGACCTAGCCTCTGATGCACTAAGTGCCTGAGCATGCTCAGTAGCCTGAGCAACAGGCTCAGAAAGCAGACTATCAGTTTGAGCATGCTCAGTAGGCACATCCCAGAACTTAGACACAGCACGAAGTCCAAGTACCTGTGCAAAGAGGCTGTTAGGGTTAATTGTGGGAGCATGCTCAGTAGCCTGAACTGAGGACTTAGTCTCAGACATAACACAATCAGGCTGAGCATGCTCACTAGGCAAAACACCGGGCTTAGACTCTGGCTGGGGTAAATCGGCGCACGGATGCGCACTAGCCGCCTCTCCACACTTAGACGTGCTGGAAGGAGCAGCCAACTGGACGACCCGAGGCATAACCAAGAACGACAGCCGGCACCTGGGCACAACAGGAACTGCAGCAGGCTGCTTGCGGCTATGGCGGTGCCGGTTCGTAATAGTACCCCCCCCTCTAGCGGCCCTCCCACTCAAATGGTCTATAGTCGCCAAAGATACCACTGAGCGATGAGCGGAAGATGGAGACATGCAGTGGGAGCTACAAGACTCGCTCCACCGCGTAATCACCCCAGACGACCAGTCGATATGTGGGGAATGCCGCTTCAACCAAGGAATACCCAGCAGAATATCATCTGCACCCTTAGGGAGAACCAGAAATGAAATGGTCTCCCTATGCCCAGATGACATGGCAAGGGTAATGGGCACTGTCCGCTGGTGAATTACCTTGGGCAACAAGGACCCATCCACCACACGGACTCTCACTGGCCTTGGCATTTGCACTAGCGGGATGGCATGCCGCCGGGCAAAAGAGGAGGAGATGAAACTATCCCCAGCACCTGTGTCCACACTTGCCCTTGTGGACCATGTTGACCCCTTAAAGGAAATTGATGCGGGAAACGTCACCCTAATGGATGATGCAGAGTCCAGTCTACCTCCAGCTATGGTCACCAATCGCGGTCGCTTACCCTGACGCTTTGGGCAACGGTTGGCATAATGACCATACTGCCCACAAGCGAAACAGGAAATGCCCTTACGACTCGAAGACCTAGTAACTCCAACCCTAGCGATTTCCATAGGGACAGAGATGTCCTCTAAGGGAGGTGCAGTAGGAGAGACCACTACAGTGGCTGAACGACCCTCTGACCTGCGCTCCAGCTGACGTTCGAAGGTCCGCAGGTCAATGCGGGTAGCCAGAGTCATGAGGCCCTCAAGGGTAGTTGGTACCTCACACGACGCTAATGCGTCCTTCACGTGCGAGGCTAATCCCCTCCAGAACAGTGGAATGAGAGCCCTTTCTGACCACCCCAGTTCTGCAGCAAGTGTCCTGAAACTCACAGCATATTGACTTGAGGAGGTACGCCCCTGCTCCAAAGTCAGTAGCTGTAGGGCCGAGTCGTGAGTGACCTGAGACCCCAGGAACACTTGTCGCAAGGACTCCAAAAACTCCGTAGAGTCCTGTACTACGGGGTCATTCCTCTCCCACAATGGAGCAGTCCACTCCAGTGCTCTATCAGAGAGCAAGGAGATGATAAACCCCACCTTCGACCTCTCTGTAGGAAACCGTGCAGCCAACAGCTCTAGATGGACTGAGCACTGGTTCACGAATCCCCTACATGCCTTGCTGTTCCCCGTAAACTTGTTGGGCAGCGAGAGGTTTGGGAGGGTTGGAGTAGGCCTGGTGACGGACACCATTGCAGCCGCTTGAGCCACCACATCATCTATATCAGCAGCAAGAGCAGACTTCTCCAGAGACCTCACTCTGACATCAAGCTGCAGTATGAACTGATGTAGCTGCTCCATCTCCGCCATGCCGGCCAGACCCTGGCACAGTCTAACTGTTACGGGGGGACCGGCAGATTAGGACTAGGGGTATATATCCCAATCGCCAGTCGGGGCCCACTGTGCTCCAAATGGTAATGGAGCTGCTGGCACCCTGTGGGTTAGGCGGAGACTATAGAGCTGGATGGCTCTGAGATAACTCAAGAAACCGGTCACGTGTGTAGGGACACGTCAGACCGGACGACAACCCAGTTAGCGTTTTGGTGGAGCGGACGCTACTCCGGCCACGTGTGTAACAACACGTCAGGCCGGATGGTAACCAGTTAGCGTTGACCGAGAAGACGGCTGCGACAGCACCCTGTCGGCCACGTGTGTAAGACACGTCAGGCCGAGCGGTCCTCCGATTAGCGTTTCTGGCCACCACTCGACTGGCCACGTGTGTAAAGGACACATCAGACCAGGTAGTCACACCAGTAGCATTTGACTGGGAAGCCGAGGAGGATAATACGGTTCACACACCCAATCCAGGAACACCCTGTTAACTTCACAGGGGTTCTGGGGTGCACTGTCCGTGCGCGTAGAGGGCACAACCAGACAGGTGGCGCAGCAGGTACACTGTCCGTGTGCGTAGAGGGCACTCTCGGACAGGTGACGCAACAGGTATTCTGTCCGTGTGTGTAGAAGGCACAACTGAACAGGTGACACAGCAGCCACAGCCCAGTTAACACTACTGGACTTCTCTAGCACAACAGGAACGGTAGCAAGGAAGCATGGCGCCTGACCCTCATGTGCTGAGCCACGAATCTTGGCGTGACAGGCACCGTTCGCCTAGCCCTTCCTACCGCTTCCAACAAGGCTTATGCCACCAAGACTGCCATGTCATTGATGACCTCATGGCAGCCACGCCCCAAACACTTCACCAGTCATCATCTGACGACCAATGGTGAGGTGACAGATCATAGGGGCGGGCCTCTGCGAGCTAGTCCGGAGTTGCCACGTCATCAGGACACCTGACACCCTCTGCCCTATCAGGGCCTGCCACCAAGTGCCTGAGCATGCTCAGTAGCCTGAGCAACAGGCTCAGAAAGCAGAGTATCAGTTTGAGCATGCTCAGTAGGCACATCCCAGAATTTAGACACAGCACGAAGTCCAAGTACCTGTGCAAAGAAGCTGTTAGGGTTAATTGTGGGAGCATGCTCAGTAGCCTGAACTGAGGACTTAGTCTCAGACATAACACAATCGGGCTGAGCATGCTCACTAGGCAAAACACCGGGCTTAGACTCTGGCTGGGGTAAATCGGCGCACGGATGCGCACTAGCTGCCTCTCCACACTTAGATGTGCTGGAAGGAGCAGCCAACTGGACGACCCGAGGCATGGCCAAGAACGACAGCCAGTGCCTGGGCGCAACATTAACCGCAGCAGGCTGATTGCGGCTATGGCGGCGCCGGTTCGTAACACCTCCCTATCACTAATCTAGGGCTTGATGGCAGCTGTCATTTGTTGGCAAATCACAGCCGTCATTAATACCTGATATTACCTCGATTGCCTCTGCACAAGGGCAATTGGGATGAGCAAGGTAAAGCACCGGTATTGTCACATCTAATGGATGTGACAATTCTGGGTGGCTGCAGGCTCCTATTTTTAGGCTGAGAGGACCTAACAATCATGGGCCTCTCCAGGCTTAGAATACTGACCCAGGCTGTTGGCTTTATCATGGCTGGGTGTCAAAGTTGGGGGAGGATTGATGTCCTTTTTTAAAAATTATTTATTTAAAACATTTAAAAAAGTCACACTGGATCCCTCGGATTTTGTTACACAGCCAAGATAACAGACATGACTAGGGGCTGCAGCCTTTGGGTATCACAATATGGGGGGACCTTCTGTCATTTATTTATTTATTTTTTTACACCACTATATGGATACAGACAGCATGTGGGATTCCAAACAATCATTGACGCTGTCACACAAAGTGAGGGCGAGGTCTGACTACCGGTGAGCGAAGGAAACAGTGAATATGTATGAACTTTAATGACCAGATCCGGAGGTATAACTGTACTGCTTTATTCCTTATTTTCTTTCTTCTGCAGCCCCCTAACCCTTACTAACACATAAGTTTTGCTTCCCATTGAATTCAATGGTGTTCTGATATGTTCATCAGACTGCTCGGTGAACACTGGTACATTTGGTGAGCACGAATCAAGCTGAACCTTGGGAGGTTCGCTCATCTCTAGTCTCCAGAAGCACAAGCTGGGCACAATGTGTGAAGGTGCTATCATACATGGGGTCACAATGTATGATACTAAACTGGCATATTTGTCATTAAAAGAGTGTGTCATGGATACTAGAAAATAGTCAATGCAGCCATAGATAAATTATTTGAGAGGTGTAATTTCTATAATGTAGTAACTTTTGTTTTTTTTGCTGTTCTGGCACCATAGGGGCTTGACAAATGCCGCCCACAAACTATTCTAACAAAATCTGTGCTCTAAAGCCAAATAGCACTCCTTTTTGCTCAGCCTCTGCCGTGTGACTAAAGAGTAGTTTCTGATAACATATAGGGCATCACCGAGTTTGGGAGAAATTGTGCAATAAATTGTGGGGTACATTTTCACCCTTTAACCCTTGTATAACTGACAAATTTGCAGCTAATAAAAATAAATTACATTTTTACTACTAAAATGTAATATTTCCACATCCCAATGTTATAAAACTCTGTGGCGCACCAGTAGGTTCAAAATACTCACTACACCCCTAGATAAATTCCATACTTTGTGATGTTTCCAATATGGGACCTCTTGTGGGGTTTCTACTGATTTGGCACCTGAGGGGCTTAGGTAATGGAGCCCACAATCTATTCAAACGGAATCTTCGTTCTAAATACCAAGTTGCACTCTTTCTCATCTGATCTCCGCTGTGTACTCAAACAGTAGTACAACCACATATGGGGTACTGCCACGTTCTGTATAAATTACATAACAAATTGTCCTGATCATTTTTTCCTTTTAACCTAATCTAAAATTTTGAGGCTAAAGTAAAATTTTGGCTGAAAAACCCTACCATTTTCTTTTTTATTGCCCAATCAAATTAAATTCTGTGTAATTTGTGGGTTAAAAATACCACACCAATAGAATAATTCATTATAGGGTTAGTTTGCCAAATTGGGTCACATATGGGTGTTTCTCAATTTTTTACACCCCAGTGTCTCTGCAAATGAAATACAATGCCCAAATTGCATTCCCAGAATCAAATAGCGCTATTTACTTTCCAAGCCCTCCATGAGCCCAAACATTAGTTTTTGACCATGTCTGGGTTATCACTGTGTTCGGAAGAAATTGCAAAATAAAATATGGCATTCATTTGCTCTTATGTATCCATTGTCAAAATTTTGAGCTAAAATATTTTAGTTGAAAAAAGCAATTGTAATTTTGAAGAACTTATGCGTCTAGTTTCCAAAATAGGGTCACTTGTGGGGCTTTCTGATGTTTTGGTACCTTAGAGGCTCTGCAAATGCAACATGGTGCTCACAATCACAATTTCAACTAAATTTGTTTTCCAAAATTCAACTATTGCTCCTTCCTTTCCAAGCCCTCCTTTTGTTTGTCCAAACAGAATTTTTTGACTACATGTGGCGTATCACTGAGCTCGTAAGAAAGTGGAGAACAAACTGGAGTCAATTTTTTTGTGCTACCTCTTGTAAAAGTGCAATATTTGCTGATAAAGCAACGTTTTTGTGAAAAAAAGAACATTTTCAATATGATGAGCTAATGATATCACATTCTATAATGTATCTGTGTGTTAAATATACTCACTATACCGCTAGATAAAATATATGAAAAGTCTAGTTTCCAAAATGGGGTCAATCTCTGGGAGGCTTCTGTTTAAGTAGCTTATGGGTATGGGCTCTGCAAATGTGTCATGGTGCCTGCAATCTGTTTCAGACACATTTCCTTTCCAAAATTCAAATACAGGTGCATCTCAATAAGTCAGAATATCATTGAAAAGTTGATTTATTTCAGTAATTAAATACAGACAGGGAAATGCATATATTATATAGAGTCATTACACACACAGGGATTTATTTTAAGTGTTTATTTCTTTTAATGTTGATGATTATGGCTTACAGCCAATGAAAGCCCAAAAGTCATTATCTCAGAAAATTAGAATAATTATCACACAACACTTACAAAGGATTCCTAAGCATTTCAAATGGTCCCTTAGTCAGGTTCAGTAGGCTACACAATCATGGGGAAGACTTGAAAGATATACAGAAGGCAGTCATTGACACACTCTACAAGGAGGGTAAGCCACAACAGGTCAAAGAAGCTGGCTGTTCACAGAGTGCTGTATCCAATCATATTAATGGAAAGTTGAGTGGAAGGAAAAAGTGTGGTAGAAAAAGTTACACAAGCAACCGGGATAACCACAGCATTGAAAGGATTGTTAAGAAAACTGCGCGCTTGAGTTCTCCCCAGAGTAGCTTAATGATATTGAGGTCAGGAGACTGAGATGGCCACTCCAGAATCTTCACTTTGTTCTGCTGTACCCAATGACAGGTCGACTTGGCCTTGTATTTTGGATCGTTGTCAAGCTGGAACAACCAAGTACATCCCATCTTCAATTTCCGGGATAATGAGTGCAAATTTGCCTCCAGTATTTGCTGATAATGTGCTGTATTCATCTTTACTTCAACTTTGACCAAGTTTCCTATAGCTTACACATCCCCACATCATCAGCGATCCATCTCCGAACTTTACATTAGGAATGGTGTTCCTTTCATCATAGGCCTTGTTGACACCTCTCGAAATGTAACATTTATGGTTGTGGCTAAAAAGTTTGATTTTGGTCTCATCCCTCCAAGTCACCTTGTTTCAGAAGTTTGGATGCTTGTCTCTGTGCTGTTGAATGTATTGTAGGACAGATATTTTGTGTCATTTGTGCAGTAATGGCTTTCTTCTGGCGACTCGACCATGCAGCCCATTTTTCTTTAAATGCCTCCTTATTCTGCATCTTGAAACAGCCACACCGCTTGTTCTCAGTGAGTCCTGTATTTCAGCTGATGCTATTTGTGGGTTTTCCTTTGCATCCTGAACAATTTTCCTGGCAGTTGTGGCCAAAATTTTTGTTGGCCTACCTGATCATGGTTTTGTTATTAAAGAGCCCCTGATTTTCCATTTGTTAATCAAATCACAGTTTGAACACTGCTGACTGGCATTATCAATTCCTTCAATATTTATTTGTATCCCTTTCCTACTTTATACAGTTCAACTATCTTTTCCCGTAAATCCATTGGCAATTCTTTTGCCTTCCCCATGACTCACAATTCAGAAAGGTCAGTGGCTGGATGAAAGATGCAAGAGTCTGTCTGAATCCCAGAAACTCACTCAGCTTTTATGCACACACTGATTACAGGTAAACAGGTCACAGATGAGGATGTTACTTTTATTAGCCATTCAAATCCATTTGTGTCAACTTCTGTGCATGTTATCGGGCCAAAATCACCAGGATATGTGAACTTTTGGTCAGGGTCATTTAGATGTTGTTGGTTGTCACAATGATTCAAAAGAGAAAACCCAGTAGTTTGACAATAAATTACTTTGCCCAATCATACAATCACTAATCATGAGTGGAAAAAAAGATTTTGTGTTATCATTCATATTCTATGAAAAAAAGCCAAGAAAGCAAAAAAGTTTGCCGCAGTATGTAAACGTTTAACAAAGAAGGGGGAAATTGTAAAGAATATGCCGCCTACTTACTGACAATTAACATAAGATAGATGTAGAGTGAAGACCAAAAAACACCACAGAGAATTATCCTAGCTGGTATTCCACTGACTGGCACAAACTAACAGCAATATGGCTGACCTTCAAAATGAGAATATAACCAGCAGGATATACCAGCAGAAGGAACATAATTAAAGTCACACCCAATAGGTGATTGGGATGGCAAATAAGTAAATTAATACACCTGTTACCCTATTGGAATCAAAGCATAAAAATACTAAACATATACTTTTTTATGTTTTAGTGGTTCATGTTGCCATTTTCTGAGACCTGTAACATCTATATTTTCCATCTTCACAGTAATATCCAGTGAAATCATAATTATCCTATAAAAACAAAATGGCAATAACAAGGACCTTGAGCAGACTCCCGGCTGCAATGATAACCTACTGGTTCCCCATCATTGAGTTGTAGGTGGCTGACGGGAGCGAGTGAATGAGTGTATGGGTAATCATGTCATTTCAGGCCCCTGTTAGTGCTCACCAGTGGCAATTAATCAGTTATATAGCAGCGATCAGGACAAGGTCTGACCACTCTGTTGGAGGTAGATGCTGCCCATGCAACAGTTCCTGAAAATGCTTCATACACCCGCCACAAACAACTGGTGTTAGTTTATTATGCAGTTGAAACAAAAGATTAAAGTACCTTAGGCAGAGGTAAGCATTTTAGAATGTATTTCTTTTTATTAAAGGATAACCATTTGATAAGGGCACTTCCAATTACAAGATCAAACAAGTTGGAAATAAAGAGCTTAACAGAACATATTATTAGTGTTTATGTGTAAATGATGCATTTGGGCAGCAATAATTGGTTGTCTTTACCTGAGGCTTAAAGACACCCTTTTTATATTACTGGTTGATATAACCTTGGGCAAGTTACTTTGACTTCCTATGATCTTGACATCCCAATGTGAAGCCAAATAAGCAAATATTCTGTAAAAATAGATGTCTGGTATCTATCTATGCTTCTTTTAATAGCAGCAGTAAGCTTTTCCCTGTGGCTACATCTATATATACTGTCGAAAAGAATATATGAGCATATTGAAACTATTTATGTATGCCGGTTAATGGAATAGACCATGATTACCGTTTGCTTTATAAAGGCAAGTTTGTTTGTATAATTTAACTAAATGAAACCTGTTATCTCGTTTATGTGCAAAGTACAAAATAAGGATACATACGCATTTGTTTCCTTCGCACATTGTTTATAAAGCTATTTGCATAGTTAATAAAAATGTTTTCATTTTCTATGGATAGATTAAAAAAATAATTCACAGTCTCTGGCTAAAGAGTTGCTTCACGACCGACCGACTTTGCGCTTTCCGTTTTTTTCCATTATTCTTTGCCAAAAGATATAACTTTTATATTTTTCAGTCAATATTGTCATATGAGGGCTCATTTTTTGCAAAACTAGCTATAATTTCAAATGAAACCATTAGTTTTACCATATCGTGTACTGGAAAACGGGAAAAAATTTCTAAATGCGGAAAAACTGCAAAAAAAATGCGATTGCACTATACTTTTTGAGATACTTTATTCACTGTGTTAACTATATGGTAAAACTAATGTGTCGGTATGATGCCTGAGGTCGGTGCGAATTCGTGGACACCAAACATGAATAGGTTTACTTTTATGTAAGGGGTTAAAAAAAATCAGATGTTTGTCCAAAAAAAGTGGCATACGTTTTGCGCCATTTTCCATGACCCGTAGCTTTCTCATTTTTCGGGATCTATGGCTCAGTGATGGCTTATTTTTTGTATCTCGAACTGAAGTTTGTACCATTTTTGCGCATATGCTACGTTTTGATTGCCTGTTATTGCATTTTGCGCAAAATTTGTGGCGACCAAAAAATGTAATTATGGCGTTTGGAATTTTGCTGATTACTGCTGATTAATCAGTGATTTTACCAAAACTATAGTAAACAGCCCAGTAAGTGACATGTTGCTGGAATCAGGATCTCTGTCCCAACATTATTCTCTCAGATTAGGTGGCAAAAATCTGGTGACAGATTCCCTTTAACAGATTCCAGTAATTTTGAAATTGTGGTTTCATGACATTGTACTTCATGTTAGTGGTAAATTTATGACAATATGTTGTGCTTTTATTTGTTAAAATATCTGAAATTTGTCAAAAATTGTAAACATTTTGCAATTTTCAAACTTTGAATTGTTATGCCCTTAAACCATTAATGTTCAATCTTAAACTAAAGAGATATGTCACACAAAATAGTTAATAAATAAAATTTACCACATGTCTAATTGACCTCAGAATTAGTGATGAAGGAACCCGTGGATATTCGGGTTCGCTGAACTAGAATGGACTAAAAAAAAATCAGATCGGCAACTGAACTTGACCCCGGAAAACAAACCTCAATACAAGTCAATGGGGATGAGAAGTTCTGGGCTATAAAATGGCTGTATTAAGCACTATGGGGCTACAAATGGAAGTTAAATGGTAGTAAGAGCAGGATAGTTATATATACCGTGTTTCCCGGAGGATCACACTGCAGTAAGACTCTATTCTGGACCCTCCTGGATGAAGCATGCCTGTTGCAAAACGTGCGTCAGTGTTAGGGGCTGCCACCATATTTTGATAGCCAGTGCGGGTAAAACAATAGTTACAGGCTGCAGCCCCCACCTGTGAGCTTTACTATGGCTGGATATCAAAATAGAGGGGCTCCTACAGAATTTTGTTTTAATTATTTAATGTGATGTGCCAATTTTGTGCTGGTATTTTTAGGCTGGGGATGGGATAACATCCATGTCTCCTCCCTTCCTGAAAATACCAGCCACACCTCTCTGCTTTACCGTCCTTGGTTAACAAAAGTAAGGGGACCCTACGTCTTTTTTCTTTGTTTTAAAATTATTTATTTAAATAACTTAAAAAAACATAATAGGGTCCCCTCTAATTTGATATCCAGCCACGGTAAAGCTCACAGGCAAGGGCTGCAGCCAGTAGCTGTCATTTTACCTCAGCTGGCTGTCAAAATAAGGCATGTTGTTGGCTTTTTTTTTGGGGGGGGTTGTTTTTTTTACAGTGATTAACCACTTAAAAGCTTGCTGATTGGCTGCTCTGCAACTTTTCAACAAACTTTGCGCAAATGTCTCTTACATGCTCCCATACTCTCACTCTGAGTTCTTTTGAGGTGAGACCAATGTAAATTTTTGAGCACCCGCATGTAGCATAATAGATAACATAAGAGCTACCACATGAAATGTATTGATTGATATTAAACTCAGGGGTCCCATCACTAGATTTAAATGTGGAGCATCGAGAGACAGTTGCGCACGCAAGACAGTGACCGCATGGGTATGACCCCTTAATAGGGCGACTGTGACCAAATAAGCTGCTAGTCCTAGTGGCATAGTGACTCTGAACGAGTAGATCTCTAAGGTTCTTGGAGCGTCTGGGAGTCATTAATGGTCTTTCAGAGAGGCTAGAAGACAACCCTGTCTCAGATTTAAGGATAGACCAATATTTAGTCATAATGTTACTCATAGTATCCCATTCTGAGTTAAAGTAGAAATTAAATGGACTGGTTCACAACCTACACTAGCTGTGCTAACATTAGATTTTTGGAATAATTGGCCCTGGGGAGTTTTTCTGGCTCTGTTGTATCCTCTCTTAATTGATCGATGGCTGTAGCCTCTCTGGAAGAATCTCTCAAGTAGGTCTCCGGCCTGTTCCTCAAATTTCTCCTCTGTAAAGCAGATCCGTTTTACCCTGAGGAACTGACCAACCGGGATGACTTGTATTGTGGAGCTGTTGTTGTAGAGCAGAGGAGGCATGCAGTAATGAGTTTACTGCTGTCTCCTTCCTGTACACGTCAGTCTGGAGAAGGCCCAAAGAGTCCACCTCCAGACTGATATCCCAAAAATCAATCTTCTGTGTACTGGTTTTATATGTCAACTTGATGTTTTTCATATTATTCAAAGAATCCATGAACGATCTGAGCTCCTCCATTGTGCCCTGCCAGAAAAAAAGCAAATCATCGATATAGCGGAGCTACATATGGACATGGTGCGAAGCCTGGGTGCCCCCACACGCAAATATGTCCCTCTACCAGTACCCTAGGAAGAGGTTTGCATATGAAGGCGCACAGGCCGCGCCCATGGCTGTGCCCCGCCTCTGAAGATAGAAAAAATCTTTAAACGTAAAAAAAATTATGTGTCAGGACATAATGAAGGAGCTCCAAGATCAATTCACATATATCGCCATACCAGTTGCTGTTCCTCAGATAAAAACGGACCGCTTCTAAACCTGCATAATGACTGATGCAGGTGTAGAGGGACTCTACATCAGCTGTGACAATAATCATGTCGTCATCCACAAGGATCCCGTCCACCCTATTGAGGACATCCGTCGTGTCGCGGACAAATGATGGTAATTTCTCAACTAATGGTTTTAGGTAGAAATCTATGAATCTACATGCAGGTTCACATAAACCATCAATGCCGGACATGATCGGGCACCCCGGTGGGTCGACGGGGTCCTTGTGGATCTTGGGTAACAAGTAAAATGTTGGTATCTTAGGAGACAGGACGGTGAGACCTTCCATTACCTTTTTAGTGATCGCTCCCTCTTCAAATGCTCTAATCAGGATCTTTTGCAGCTGTGCTGAAAACAAGGCTGGGGAGCTGTGGTCCAGTCTGGAATAGGTATCCTTGTTTTTTAATTGCCTAAATGCCTCTTTTTCATATTTCTTATGGGGCCAATTAACCACGTTTCCTCCCTTGTCTGCAGCCTTAATTACTACGTTGTCTAAGTTCTTAAGTTCCTGTATTGCAATCCTCTGCTGTTTTGTTAAATTATCATTTTTACGTCTGGTAGAGATGCTTTTAAATTCCTCTGTTACCAGGCGTGCAAATATATTGATTGCAGGGCAAAGGGACAAGGGGGGAAACCGGGTTGACCTTGGTAAAATACCAGGCAGCCTCCTGATGAAGCCCAGGTCAAACGCATTGAGGCACGGTGGGGTGTGATAAGCATTAGCTGCTAACCAGGTGTGTACACAGATTGTGTCCATATGTTGCTTTGGTTACTATGACAAAATTGTTATGCCTTTTTGTGGCTGACTATCTGTATCTGTACCTATATGTGTGGTAGAGGAGCCTTATCCCCTTTTTTGTATGCCAGCCTGATTAAACTGGGCTGTGGACCGCGGGATGTCCATATATACTGGACATAGGACCTAAATTAAGTAATGGTCATACGATACAAATGGGGATGGTATGCCTCTTTGCAATATTGATGCATTCTGTGTGTGTAATTCAAGTGTGCCATACAAATATACTGTGCAAAACGTGTGTCTATGACATCCGAATGTATGAGGTGAGGTCTGATACTATATACTATGTTGTGGTGCTGAGGCTAATAGGCTGTAAATATACTGTGCACCTACCACGGTTGGTGGTGGTGTCCTGCAGCACATGGAGTTATTCTATATATGACTCTGTACGGTTTGATATAATGTGCTGCCGGACACTACGACTAATGAGGGGTATATTAAAAACTTTTGAATAAAGTCTGTGCACTAATTGACTAATATATTGATTGGATACTGTGACTGGTGAGTGCTCCTTACATAGCCACCTGGACTAGGAATACCATCCATGTGAGCTTGTGACAGATCACTATCAGTCTAATACTTAATGTCTTTTTGGCACTATTTAATATTGTATAATAGTTGTGCAATTGCCTGGTAATACTTATTGTAGGCTTAGTGCTTCCTCACCCGCCCCTCCCCAATGGATGGAGGGTGCATTTATTGCATTTCTTGTTTGCCCTATAATGCCAAGTGTTGTGATTTTATATATTGCTAATAAATAAAAATATTTTTACGGATGTTTTGCATCGATGGTATTCTTGGTTGGATACAAGTGAAGAGAATAGGCCAAAAAATAATAGAATATTAATCTATGGTTTTCGGATGTTACAGCATGATGCCATGACTATTGATGCTGCGACATTCAAAGCGCATAGAGTTATAATCAAATATGTTTTGGGCACAGCGGTACACAAAATAATTTTAGGTTTGCAAGTCTGTGAAACTGGACTCTCTTCTATACTAATGCATGTCTTGGCAGTAATTGACCCATGCTTAATTTTGCAATTTGAATGAAACATCAAGGTGGTTAACTTTTTTTTTACATTTGAAGATCCCCTGATTTGGCAACACAGCAGAAACATGTGAATCCATTCTAGAAACTACTCTTTTCAAGGAATTTATCTTGGGGTGTATTTAGCAATTTTAACCCTCAGGTAAGGCTGGGTTCACACTTCCGTTGTTTTGCTTCCGTCAGGTCCGTTGTTGCGACGCAATGACGGATCCGTCGTTTTTGAGATGTCAATTGACGCAACGGATGTGTAATTTCACAGGATATCATTCACAGGAATCCTGTGAAAAACTGATCTGTCACGTCCGTTACATCCGTTGTGCATCCGTTCTTTGACGGATCCGTCATGATCCGTTTGTGTTTGGGACAGCCTACTGGGTGTGCCAAACATGCTGGGCATGCTCAGTAGAGTATGACGGAATCCAGCACTGGATTCCGTGTGTGATGGATTATGACGGAATCCAGCACCATAGACATTCATTATAGCTTGTGACGGATTGTGACGGACACCTGCGGAGTCTGTTGTTTTGCCGCTCAAAAAAAGTTACATTGAGCGTTGCTCCCGCCTGACGGTCAGTCACTAAACGACTGATAGAAGGAGAGCTCCGGCACACTACCTCAATATAGTCAGACACAAAAAGGTTTCTTTTTATATTTATTTTTATTTTTGAAAAAAGGAATTCATGCATATGATGTCCAAAATTAACGTTTCAACCATATTATGGTCTTCATCAAAAGGACCATCTGTGGTAATTAGGCAAGGTGAGCTGTTACTAGGAGATGCGCTGCGGCGAGTACCGAGGAAAGGTTACTCAAGAGTATAATTAACCATACAATCTTAGAGCTATGGATCATAAATTAGGGGGCGGAGATCCCAACCGGTACCAAAGGGGAGAACATGTTTGGACCAGATCACAGGTAAATTCAACCTGGTCTTTAACATCTCCTCCTACATCTTATCACCAGCGGAATACCTAGTACTACAAAAGGGTTTAACATTTTGCCCTACTCCATCATACGACACATTTAAGGTCGAACAGGAACTCCAACGTTTCTTTAGGTCCATCCACCTCAAGGCTCATTTTGCACAGAATGAGCTGTCGGGCGCACAATGCATTAATATTATGCCTATTACAGAAGATTTGTGTTTCTCTTTGAAAAAACTCAATATACAGGTCCCCAGTTCCTATGTACCCCCAAGGTCCTACCATCCTATACAGACGTATGTTGAACTGGTTTCTAATGAAGTCAGGGAATTAAACAGAAGAATCACGACAGGTGATTTTCATGTCAGAAATAATTTATCTGTGGAAGAGAGCAGAGCTATAGCCAGCCTTAGAAATAACTCTTCTATTGTCATTAAGCCAGCAGATAAAGGTGGGGCGGTAGTCATCATGGATAAGCAGTACTATGTTTCCGAGATATTGGGTCAATTATCGGATCGTGACACATATGAATTACTGGTGCAAGATCCCACTTCACAAGTTGCCAAGATAATCAGAGATTTGACTAGAAGATATCTGGATTTGGGCATTATAGATCAGAAATTGCATGGTTTTCTTAATAACGCACATCCCGTTATTCCTGTATTCTACACTTTGCCCAAGATACACAAGAATCCCTCCCATCCACCGGGGAGGCCTATTGTGGCCTCAACCGATTCTATATTGTCTCCCCTGGCAAAAACGGTCGAGAGGATCTTGTCCCCGTTTGTATCATTAACACAGTCATACATCAAGAACACGTCCCATTTCCTTGAGATTATTTCTGAATTGCATCATGTTCCGTTGACATCCATTCTAGCGAGTCTAGATGTCAATAGCCTCTATACTAGCATTAATCATGAGGACGGTATACAAGCTACTAATTGGTTCCTTGAAAATTACACTTCACTACCTGAAAACAATAGGACATTTTGTATTGACTTACTCAGAATCATCTTGGATAGGAACTACTTCCTATTTAAAGATAAGTTCTATCTCCAACGCAGGGGGACTGCCATGGGTTCTAACATGGCACCCCCATACGCGAATATTTTTATGGCTTTTTTTGAGGAAAAATTCGTCCACCTCCACCCCTTAGTCATCAAACACGCCTTAGTTTGGCGCAGATACATTGACGATATTTTTCTCATCTGGGATGGGGATCTGGACTCTTTGATGGAGTTCTTTAATCATATTAATTCGTGTATGGCAGGGCTCACGTTTACAATACATCAAGACCCAATCCAGATCAATTTCCTTGATTGTATGATTATCAAACAAGATGGGACACTGGCCACGGATATTTATTCTAAACCAACGGATAGGAATAGTCTGTTGATGTATACCAGTAATCATCCAAAGCATATGAAGAGATCGTTGCCACGTTCACAGCACATACGTGTCGATAGATTAGTCTCGAACAGTGACACCAGGACGAAACGCCACCAGGAAATGAGCAATAAATTCCTTGAAAGGGGTTATCCCCCTGGGGTGGCTTCAGCCACTCAACCCAGAACAACTAGACCGAGTGATACCAGTGACCGTATACCATTTATTAACACCTTTCATCCCTTTTCCCCACTACTGAAACAGATCATACTGAAACATTGGTCCCTATTATATGCGGCATATCCACGTGTGACGGAATTTGGCAACCCACCACTTTTTTGTTTTAAACGATCAGATAACTTAAGAAACAGTTTAGTCCGGGCAGATATAGGCTCGACCACACACAAATCACGACAAGCGTTTTTTGACACACCACAACGGGGCACATTCCCATGTTTGGAATGTGCCCAGTGTTCCAATGTAATCAAGGGTGGGACATTCTCACACCCTAGAACGGGCAAAATTTACAACATCAAGGGCTTATTCACATGTAACAGTGCCTATGTGGTCTATCTTATTAAGTGTCCGTGCGGTCTCGGATTTGTTGGGGAGACTACCCAGCATGTCCGGGACCGCATTAAGAAGCACAAGTCTGATATTCGTTGTGGCCGGTCATTACTACCCATTCCTCAACATTTCATTGCGAAAGGACACACGATTTCACAACTACGCTTTCAGGTAATTGATTATGTGGATGTTATCCGCAGAGGTGGGGATAGGATTAAGCGACTAAGGGAAGTTGAAGCCAAATGGATTCATACCTTAGACACTATCGAACCCCATGGGCTGAACCGTAGATACGAATCAGGATTATAAGTGTTTCCCCTGGTATTGGTCGTTATGGCTCTGCTCTCAATCTTTCCTTATATTGTTTTGGTTCATCCGTGTATGACAATACATTTTCTGATAGAATTACCTTTTGTATGATTCTTTTAGGTACCTAACAACCTGGGATGTTTTTCAGGCTGGTTATTTTGTATAATTTGTACATAGATGTATATAGTTTAAACTTTATTTAGTTTGCGGGACCCATTGTATTTCATATGTAATGATAGGGTTCATAAAGATCTAACCCCCCCCCCTTTCCCCCTCCTTTCCCCCCCCTCCTTATCCTACTTTTCCTTATTTCATTTATCCTTGGGATCCTGCCACTACATATATTAGGAATGATAACACATAGTACAGCAATGTATTGGAGGTCCCTTTGTATAATCATTTTTATTTGTGTATATTAATATATACATACTTGCACATAGATTATATGCCCGGTTTATCAGTAGACACACGTTTAAAAAAAACATTAATATGGTTCTACATGTGGGATATGATAAGCCAACTTATGTTTAGAGCATAAAACTATAACAAAGTATAATTATCTATAGTCAAATCGCGATTCTAACTTAATCTTCTTTTTTTCAGAATTACTGACACCGCACCCCTGGGCACTTTCCCTGACATGCCGCCCATAGGCACAGAAGCTTACAGTCATAGGAACGGCACTTATTCACCACCTACTGTGGATTAGGGACGCCCCCTATACTAGCGTCATCCCTAGGACACACCTCCTGGCCTTCTTCTCCTCACTATTGGCACCTGACACTGGCAAGTCGAAACCGGAAGTGACGTATTGGACGATCACATGAAACCGGAAGTGACGCATCGGAGGGTCACATGACGTTTGAAACGCAAGCGTCACAGCGGTTCACCTCCCCACTTCTTCATTGGTATTACAGGAAGTGATTCACACAGGTTTCCCTTTTTAAACCCCCACCAGCTGGCATTTATCACTGCCACACAGAAGGAGCAGGTCCTATTGCCATTCCATACAGGTTCAGGTGAGTTACAGGGTGATGCCTTGCGGCCAGTTGTTATAGCTTTACTTATGTCCTCCTTCTGCCTTTTTTTAGACAGTCCGGTACCCTTTAGGTGATATCCATTAACTTCTTAGGAACCTGAACAGGTCTATCATCTAAGTTCTGACATCTATGTTCTAATAATTAAGTTAAGTATACTCACTGTTACTTTTTTTATTCATTTGAAACCCTTTACCTATGTGTATGCACAGCAGCATGTATTCCCATATGAGACAGTGAACATCATTTAGAGGACAACTAAATGCAACACTATAACATATAGGCACAAGCTTAACCTGGACACGGACTCTACTCTGTTATACTTTAACCCCTTCACCCCCGGCCACTAAAACACCCTAATGACCGGGCCATTTTTTGCAATTCTGACCAGTGTCACTTTGACAGGTTATACCTCTGGAACGCTTCAACGGATCCTGGCGATTCTGACATTATTTTTTCGTGACATATTGTACTTCATGTCAGTGGTAAATTTAGGCCGATATTTTTTTGCGTTTATTTGTGAAAATTTAGGAAATTGTGCGAAAATTTGGAAAATTTCGCAATTTTCAAACTTTGAAAATTTATGGCCATAAATCTGAGAGATATGTCACACAAAATAGTTACTAAATAACATTTCCCACTTGTCAACTTTACACCAGCGCAATTTTCGAAAGACATTTTTTTTTTGTTAGGAAGTTAGAAGGGGTCAAAGTTCATCAGCAATTTCTAATTTTTCCAACAAAATTTACAAAATATTTTTTTTAGGGACCACATCACATTTGAAGTGACTTTGAGAGGCCGAGGTGACAGAAAATACCCAAAAGTGACCCCATTCTAAAAACTGCACCCCTCACACTGCTCAAAACCACATCCAAGAAGTTTATTAACCCTTTAGGTGCGTCACAGGAACCAAAGCAATGTGGAAGGAAAAAATGAAAATTTTACTTTTTAACACAAAAATGTTACTTTAGCCATAAAATTTTCATTTTTACAAGGGAGAAAAGAGAAAGTGCACCCTACAATTTATTATGCATTTTCTCCTGAGTATGCTGATACCCCATATGGGGTACAAATCAATTGTTTGGGTGCACGGCAGAGGTCGAAAGGCAAGGAGCGCCATTTGAATTTTTGAACACAAAATTAGCTGCACTCATTAGCGGATGCCATGTCGGGTTTGAAGACCCCCTGAGGTGCCTAAACAATGGAGCTCCCCCACAAGTGACCCCATTTTGGAAACTAGAGCCCTCAAATATGTTTTCTAGATGTTTGATGAGCACTTTGAACACCTGGGGGCTTCACAGAAGTTTATAACGTTGAGCCGTGAAAAGAAAAAAAAAAATTTTTACCACAAAACTGTTGCTTCAACTAGGTAGCTTTTTTTTTCACAAGGGTATCGGGAAAAAATGCAACATAAAATGTATTGTCCATTTTCTCCTGAGTACGCAGATACCTCATATGTGGTGGAAATCAAATTTTTGGACGCACTGCAGTGCTCGGAAGGCAAGGAGCGCCATTTGAATTTTTGAACGCAAAATTAGCTGCACTAATTAGCGGACACCATGTCGGGTTTGAAGACCCCCTGAGGTGCCTAAACAATGGAGCTCCCCCACAAGTGACCCCATTTTGGAAACTAGAGCCCTCAAATATGTTTTCTAGATGTTTGATGAGCACTTTGAACACCTGGGGGCTTCACAGAAGTTTATAACGTTGAGCCGTGAAAAGAAAAAAAAAATTTTTTACCACAAAACTGTTGCTTCAACTAGGTAGCTTTTTTTTTCACAAGGGTATCGGGAAAAAATGCAACATAAAATGTATTGTCCATTTTCTCCTGAGTACGCAGATACCTCATATGTGGTGGAAATCAAATGTTTGGACACACGGCAGTGCTCGGAAGGCAAGGAGCGCCATTTGAATGCAAAATTAGCTGCACTCATTAGCGGACGCCATGTCAGGTTTGAAGACCCCCTGAGGTGCCTAAACAATGGAGCTCCCCCAGAAGTGACCCAATTTTGGAAACTAGAGCCCTCAAATAATTTTTCTAGATGTTTGGTGAGCACTTTGAACACCTGGGGGCTTCACAGAAGTTTATAAAGTTGAGCCGTGAAAAGAAAAAAAATTTTTTTTACCACAAAACTGTTGCTTCAACTAGGTAGCTTTTTTTTTCACAAGGGTATTAGGAAAAAATGCACCATAAAACGTATTGTCCATTTTCTCCTGAGTACGCAGATACCTCACATGTGGTGGAAAGTAATTGTTGGGCGCATGGCGGGGCTCAGAAGGGAAGGGCACCATTTGACAGCAAAATTGATTGGAATCATTAGCGGACGCCATGTCACGTTTTTAGACCCCCCCCATGGTGCCTAAACAGTGGAGCTCCCCCACAAATTACCCCATTTTGGAACTAGACGCCTCAAGGAATTTATCTAGATGTTTAGTGAGCCCCTTGTACCCCCAGGGGCTCCACTGAAAGTTGATAACGTTGAACCGTGAAAATTATTTATTTTTTTTAAATTTTTTTTTTTACATTTTTGCAGCAACAAGGTAGTTTTTTTTTTCTCTTTTTACAACGGTATCGGGAAAAAATGCACCATAAAACGTATTGTGCAATTTTTCCCGAGTATGCAGATACCTCACATGTGGTGGAAATCAATTGTTTGGGCGCATGGCGGGGCTCAGAAGACAAGGAACGCCATTTGACTTTTCAAACGCACAGACGCAGTGCACTGATCGGCCGCTGCAGGAGACACGGTCGGATGAGATACAAAAAGCGCTGGGGATACGGAAAAAAAAAAAAGTCACGCCAAAAATTGAGCAGGGATGTTGATCCGCGCTCAGCGGGACGCACGGACAGATGCGATACTTTTTTTTCCGTATCCCCGACGCTTTTTGTATTGCATCAGTCCGTGCGTCCCGCCGAGCGCTGATCAGGGATGCACATAACGGATCGGCATCCCTGCTCAATTTTTGGCGTGACGTTTTTCCGTATCCCCGATGCTTTTTGTCACGCCAAAAATTGAGCAGGGATGCCGATCCGTTATGTGAATCCCTGATCAGCGCTCGGCGGGACGCACGGACAGATGCAATACAAAAAGCGTCGGGAATACGGGAAAAAAAGTCCCGCCGAAAACTGACCACGGATGCAGATACGTTATCTGCATACCTGATCAGCGCTCGGCGGGACGCACGGACGCATGAGGTGTAAAAATAGAAAGGGGATAGAGGAAAAAAAAGAAAAAAAAAAAGTTATACTCACATTACCCAGAGGTTTAGCAGGAGGAACAGAAGGCAAGGAACAGCTTTACAGCAGCAGCCAGCAGGCAGGAAGGTGGACAGCTCAGCAGAAGACCCAGGAAGAAGGACCCAGCGAAGGAGGCAGATGTGATCGGCCGGTGAAGACAGATAAGAGGACGTCGGGGGGACAGCAGAGGGGGACGGGGACAGCAGAGGGGGAGGGGGACAGCAGAGGGGGACAGCAGAGGGGGAGGGGGAGAGCAGAGGGGGAGAGCAGAGGAGGGAGATACCGGAGGAGCTGCAGAATAGAGATCACGGGGAGGCCGGCAGATTGGGATGTCGGGGGGCAGACTGGGATGTCGGCGGGCAGACTGGGATGTCGGGAGGCAGACCGGGATGTCGGGGGGCAGACCGGGATGTCTGGGGGCAGACCGGGATGTCTGGGGGCAGATCGGGATGTCTGGGGGCAGACCGGGATGTCTGGGGGGGCAGATCGGGATGTCGGAGGACAGATAGGGATGTGGGGGGGCAGATCGGGATGGCGGGGGGGCAGATCGGGATGGCGGGGGGCAGATCGCAGGGGGGCACGGGCAGGGTCCATTACGGGAGCGCGCAGGAGCAAATCACAAGAGCGCGCAGGGGCTGAAAGAGAGCAGGGGAGGAGGGATACCGGAGGAGCTGCAGAATAGAGATGGCGGGAGGCAGATCGGGATGTCGGGGGGCAGATCGGGATGTCAGGGGGGCAGATCGGGATGTCGGGGGGGCAGATCGGGATGTCGGGGGGGGGGGGGCAGATCGCAGGGGGGCACGCGCAGGGGCTGCAAGGTGAGCACAATACTCACCGCTCCTGCTCCTGCGACGTGACGTGACAGCAGCGGCAGCAGCAGCGGTGGCGTGGTACCACTAGTACCAGCCAGTGCTGCACGCTGCAGACATGTTGGGGGAGGGTCACCAGACGAGCACAGGCCTGGGGAGGGCGGCCACCGGCAGATCAGACCGCCCCACTGCACACTGATTGGCGCGATTGCGCGTCATCGCACGATCGCTCCAATCAGTGCTGCAGGGGGGGGCCACGGTGTCTGCTTGCTTCCAGCCAATGATCGGAGCTGCTGCAGCCCCGGTCTTAGCTGGATTTTACAAGATCACACTATTTTTGGCATTTTTTTTTTGCCGAAAACAGCGTGATCAATGTGATTGGCGGTTCCGATTTGAACAGCCAATCACATCGATCGCCTATGGGGGGTGGCGATGCCACCCCCCCTGGGGTCAAGCAAAGGTCCCCTGCTGTAAGAAACAGCAGGGGACATCATTTGAAAGCCGTTGCTATGGCCACGGCAATCAAATGAAGTTTAGGCAGTAAAATTACGTCCCTGGTCGTTAAGTCACGTTAAAATAGGACGTAATTTTACTGCCCGCGGTCTTGAAGGGGTTAAAGGTAGGTCTCACTATGTAGTCACATGTCCACAGACATATAATTAATACAGTCTCAGTATACTATATTATTTATTCTAGGATACTGGAGCAAAATATTGTCCCCCTCTATCTCTTAACTAGACCCAGTAACAGAGCAAGTATATGTGAGTTTTTTCCTTCTAATATGATCCAGTGTTTGGATCTTTTTGGTTTACTGTATCTTTGTCTCCATGTAGATAAAACGGTGACTATACCTGAGTATGGAATATGACTGAACTGAACAAATATAGCGGTCTTACATATAATTTATGATCCATAGCTCTAAGGTATCAGTATTAGGTGTACATAGATTAATAATTTGACATCTATATCCGGTTGTTTAGACCTCTCTTTGTCTTTATCTTGATAGATTGTATGGTTAATTATACTCTTGAGTAACCTTTCCTTGGTACTCGCCGCAGCGCATCTCCTAGTAACAGCTCACCTTGCCTAATTACCACAGGTAATGTTAGCTTCATTAGTTGCACTCCGTAGACTGTTAGCTTCACCATACGGGCACTTGCTAAATTCAATCAAGGTGTTGGTGTCATGGCTAATATGTACCTCCTATGCACTACCAACAGTGATTACAATTCCTATTGGATTTCTCCTTTCCCTACCCCATTCTAATCTGAACTCTTATATTGAGAATTTGTGATATTTTTTTGTTCATCTGCTGTTTGTTTATTTATGTATTTATTTGTATCCACATTGTATTTAGATGGTCCTTTTGATGAAGACCATAATATGGTTGAAACGTTAATTTTGGACATCATATGCATGAATTCCTTTTTTCAAAAATAAAATAATTTATGATCCATAGCTCTAAGATTGTATGGTTAATTATACTCTTGAGTAACCTTTCCTTGGTACTCGCCGCAGCGCATCTCCTAGTAACAGCTCACCTTGCCTAATTACCACAGATGGTCCTTTTGATGAAGACCATAATATGGTTGAAACGTTAATTTTGGACATCATATGCATGAATTCCTTTTTTTCAAAAATAAAAATAAATATAAAAAGAAACCTTTTTGTGTCTGACTATATTGAGGTAGTGTGCCGGAGCTCTCCTTCTATTATTCTACGTATTTTCTCCTGAGCACCTATATGGTGAAGCAGGGTCCTCCCTCCCTTTTAGTCACTAAACGACTGATCCGTTACGCAGCGGATGAAATGCAAGGCCATCAGTCACAATCTGTCGCTAATAGAAGTCTATGGGGAAAAACTGGATTCCTGCAAAATATTTTGCAGGATACCATAATTCCTCAAGGCGACGAATTGTGACTGATGCAAAACAATGGAAGAGTGAACCTAGCCAAATTCATGGAATTGTATAACATTGGGCTGTGAAAATAAAAAATTACCATTGTTTCCACTAAAAAATTTTTTTGGCTCCAAAGTTTTCCAAAAGGGTATTAGGAAAAAATGGACCATACAATTTCTTACACAATTTCTCCTGACTGTCAATACCCCAAATGTGGTTAAAACTACTTTTGAGGTACAGTGCAAAGCTCAGAAGGGATGAAGCACCATATTGGAGTCCAGACTTAGTTGGAATAGTTTGAGGGTGCCATGTCACATTGACAGAGCCCTTGATGTGCCAGAAAATCAAAGTACGCTGCTCAATTAATTAATCTATGAGTACATTGAGCATGTTGACACCACAAGAGTCCAACATAATTTTATACCATTGGGCGATGAAAAAAGAATAATTACATTTTTTTTTTAATAAAATGTTTTAGCCCCAATGTTTTAGTTTTTATAAGGGTTAAAAAGAAAATAATGAACCCCACAGTTTGTTGTGTAATTTTTCCTGAGTGTGCCAAAACCCTCCATGTAATTGGGAAGTTGAGGTTGCTGATTTTCAAAAACAGATGGGAGCCCATCTGTTTAATTTATTCCCTATCCACAGGTCTGGACTCCTTAAGCCAGCTTTACACCTTACAATTAGGTGTGCGATCTCGTATGCGATGTGACACGCCCAGGTTGCATATGCGATCTAATGAGATTGCACGTAGGTCGTTCATTTGCTGTCACACGTGCGTTAGTAGTCTATGTTAAATTGATCAATTTTGTGTGCGATCCTTTAGATCATGTGTTCTGTGACGTATGCATTCGGCACCTTTTTTTATTTTTATTTATTGACTTGACAAGCGTGTGTAATGTGTAGGGATGCGTTTTTACTATGTCATCTGCCATTCAGCTCTGCTACATGGCCGCTGACAGCAGACATAGACAGCCATGTAGCAGCGGTGAATGGTAGTTGACAGCAGACAGAGAAAGAGCCGCACGATCAGAATGAACTCGGGTGAACCTCACCCGACTTCATTGTCATGCTGCGGCTCTGTCTGTGTCGCGTCCTGATTAGCGGTCACCTGTGAAGGGCTCACCGGTGACCGCTAAACTCCTGAGTAACTGAATTGAGCAGCCCTCTCTCATATACTCACCGATCCCCGATCTCCGGCGCTGCACGGCATTCACACTGCTCCGGCGGCTTTTACTGTTTTGAAAAAGCCGGCCGCCCATTAAACAATCTCGTATTCCCTGCTTACCCCACCCACCGGCGCCTATGATTGTTTACAGTGAGACACGCCCCCCACGCTGAGTGACAGGTGTCACACTGCACCCAATCATAATGTAATAATTTACAGATTAATCATGGAAGGTGTCTCATAGACGCTTAACATGATTAATCTAGGACTTATTGGCAGCTATGGGCTGCCAATAACTCCTTATTATCCCGATTTGCCAACGCACCAGGGCAAATCGGGAAGAGCCGGGTACAGTCCCAGAACTGTCGCATTTAATGTATGCGGCAATTCTGGGCGGCTGTTGGCTGATATTGTTAGGCTGGGGGGCTCCCCATAACGTGGAGCTCCCCATCCTGAGAATACCAGCCTTCAGCCGTATGGCTTTATCTGGCTGGTTTTAAAATTAGGGGGGAACCGCACGCCGGTTTTTTTAATTATTTAATTATCTATTTCACTACACAGTATAGACACGCCCACCGGCTGCTGTGATTGGGTGCAGTGTGACACCTGTCACTCAGTGTGGGGGCGTGTCTCACTGCAACCAATCATAGGCGCCGGTGGGCGGGGTAAGCAGGGAATACGAGATTGTTTAATGGGCGGCCGGCTTTTTCAAAACAGTAAAAGCCGCCGGAGCAGTGTGAACGCCGTGCAGAGCCGCGCCGGTGATCGGGGATCGGTGAGTATGAGAGAGGGGGTAAGAGGGATAGACTGACATGGACAGAGAGAAAGGGACAGAGATAGTGACCGACTGACAGAGATTAGTGAATGACAGACATTGTGAGGCGCTTCAGAACGCAGCTTTTCAGCTGCGCTCTGAAGCAGACCTTTTTTAAGCTGCGGTGCAGAGTGCACACCTGCGCACATAGCCTCAGACATCACAATCGTATGATGGATGTCACACGTTACAATTGACTAGTTTCGTACTACCAAACGTCCAATGTATGAGGAATAAACGACGTGTATGCGATCACCGTATTTGCGTTCAATATCGATTGCACGTAGGTTTCACACGCAAATACGTCACGAACGATGCCGGATGTGCGTCACTTACAACTTGACCCCGACGACGGATTGAAAGATCTATTGAAGCGTGAAATGCAGGCTTTAGTCGGTGGGGACAGGAGGGCTGGGATTGGGAGTCATCCATGGGCCGATGCAGCCTGACTATTGCTGGAGGCAGCAACCACTCACATACTCAGCGCCCGCCATCAGTGGTCGGACTTACCACCACCTCTATCCTGAGTGGAAGCGACGCACCTCCGATCAAGACCTCATCACTTGCGTGAGTATGGCAGTGAGCAAGGGGACCTGACACCGACCTCTTAAGTCCCCACTGCCACTATCCCGGAGCCACTAAGATCCCTCACACAACGCTGCTCTGTGGAGTGCAGCGCCGCAGCCCCGGCAGGTGAGAACACTCGGCTTGTTCAGGGGGACCAGGGCACAGAGAAGGTATGGTCCACGGGAGAACTACGGGGCCCAGAGGCATGTGGACGGAGACCCTGACCTTCCAACAACTCCTCTCCAGAGGTCACACTGGGAGACCAAACGCAGCCTACAAGCCAGTACCAAACATATACCTCACAGGCGACCAGCTCTTCTTCTCTACTCCAGACGGAATGGCAGCACTATCTCCCCTTCACCCCTCACTGGGAACGGAAACCAGGAGCCCAGCTATCTAGAGACCCCAGATGTCACTCAAAGCCGCAGGCCCCAGGCACCATCTTAGGCCATGCACTGTGAGATGCACTGAAACCTAGCACAATACAGGTCACCAGAACCCTCCGGCAATCACATCAATCATATCAGGGGTTAGTGAGGGGTGCACCTGAGGGTCACCCTAGTGATAACACATCACTAGAGGCAACATACCCTTCCTGCCTGCCCTGCTGATCGGTGGAGTGCGGTGGGTGAATGGGGCAGGACAAATTTGAGGGCTCTCCTTCCCCCCATCAGCAGAATAAGTGGATTTACTCCATCAATCCCTCCACCCTCCTGTCCCTATCCCATCAGAGAGTGCCAGGTGGCTATAAGTTTGGAGCCTCTTACACACCTTTGCTCATATGCAGAACAATAGGAACTGGAGTTAAGATATCCCTACTCCTGGACAAAGTAATCTCACAACTCCCAGAGGGGACCCCTAACCCAGCACCTCAATCCTGGTGGGATACATCTCGTCATTTTTCAGGGCCAGAATTAAACAGACCTACTGAAGATGGGATATTGCTCCCTGTGCCTGGATTTACTTCCAACATTAAATATGCTATCAAAAGGGTCTACCCAAGCTGGTTCTAGCCAGGAAATGTTACCTAAGCTCCCCTTTACCATGTAAAGGGGGATACAATCTAAGTTTTTTCTAGCATCACCAATTGCAATTAAAGTACTTCATTTTGGTCAAATTTGTATCTAAACCCACCACAACTACCACTCAAACAGATGTTGAAAAATTCCTCAAGAAGCATTAATCAATATCAAGCTACATGACTCACTCCCCCTACCCTCTCCAGTAAGAAGGTCTTAAACTCGGACGGGGAAAGCAACTCAGAAGGGAAAAGCCACTTCAAAGATCAACCCAACTCTTGATTTGTCATCAAATAAATTCTTTCTAAAGCAATGGAGACAAAGATAAAAGAGCTCTCAGACATCAAACAAGACATCGACCAGATAGGCCATAGGGTGGACTACCTTGAAACCTCACAATCCACCAACATTACACTTTCTAATGCTATTCTCTCATATCTACGATCTCAGGAGGTCAGTGTTAATCAGATATATGCCATCCTGGGGGATCATGAGAACTGGGAACATCGGCACAACCTTCAGCTAAAAGGCTTCTCAGAATGGGTGGCAAATGAGGCACTAACTGCAGCAGTACAAATTATTTTCACTGGCCTACTGGAGGCCAGGGCCTCGCGGCCAATTGAGCTAGTCAGAGCGCACAGATCTCTGAGACCTCAGCCCTAGAAGACTGACACCCTCACGTGACATCATATGCCATTTCTTAGATTATCGTACCAAACATTTAAAACTAAGGAAGTCGAAAGAAGCTGACACCATCACCTATGAAGGGGCAATGATACTGTAACGTTCAGTCCAGAGGTGGATCCACGGGACCGTGCACCAGACTCCCCCAGAGAGACAACTAGGACCGAACCCCTATACAGGGGTTGTCTGGTGGCCCCCCCAGAGGGTCTAGATGCACAGCAGCCGGGACACCAGTGAGTTCAGGTTTCGTGTCCTTCAGATGTCCGTATGAGATATGGCTACTAGTCCAACGGTAGCCGTGGGCAGGACGGATGATTGGAACCGGGTACGGGTGCCGAGTGGTAACAACAGACAGAGTCCGGATCCAGCGAGGAGTGCAGGCTGATGTGGCCAGATGGAATCCAGAACCGGTGACTGGTACATGCTGGTGAAAGATGACGAGATCCACAGCTGATAGTCACCAGGGCAACTCCTGGGAAACCGGCAGGCTGGACACACACAGGTTGGCAGTCGGACACTGTGGGCAGAAACAGGGTTAACCTGGGTACGAAGCACAGAGAGACCTGAACATCTAGCGCAAGAGGCAAACTACAAGAACACGTTGAACAGGCACCGCTCACAAGAAAAAGGAAGTCTTATATACCCTATACCTGTAATCAGCTATATCCTTCTTCAGCGACGCTGGCCCTTTAAGAAGAGATGCGTGAGCGCGACTGCGCCCTAGTGCGTATGCGCGAGGCCTGAGCGCCGGAGACCAGCACAGGACGCAGAGGAGGAGGTGGAGGAGATGCAAGGGAGCCAGAAGCAGAGTCCCAGACCGTAGCGGGACACCGGGACCGACGGGCAGGGAGCACGGAGCACACACAGGTGGGAGAGTGAGAGCAGCAGCCGCGTCCAGGGACCGGATCGGTGAGTGATGGGTGGTGCCGGGATCCCGGGAGCGTGACAGATACTGATTTTTTAAGATCTGACAGCCTCCTCCCTAGCCAAAAGGCACCTGCTAAAACCCCTTACTAATATGCTACATCAAAATCCGGATCCGATTGGCAAGCCATAACCGAACCTGGATTATAATACTACATGGACTTCAGCATCGAATGCAAGGATTCGGCTTAGAATAGTGATGGTAGGGGGTCTCATAAACTAATCTAGTGGCAGCTGTAAGTTGTTATCAACCCCTTATTACTGCACCAGGGCAATTGGGAATAGCCAGAAAAAGTTCTGGGATTGTCACATCTAATGGAGAATGCGACAATCCCGGGCTGCTGCAGGCTACTATTTTTAGGCTGAGGGAGCCCAATAACCATGGGTCTCCCCAATATAAGAATACCAGCCCCCAGCTATTGTGCTTTATCTTTGCTGGGTATCAAAATTGGGGGAATGTTTTTTTTTTTTAATTATTTATTTACATAATTAAAAAAAAATGAGCCACATGTAATATGACGACATGGACACTGTCAGTGCCTATCATGGGTTAAGTTTCTTAAAATTCATACAGACATGATGATAGCTTGTTCATAAACGGGGGATAAGCCTTCATTATTTCTACAAGACTCTTAGGAGTCTAGTGTTAGGGTACCATCACACTTTAGTGACGCTCCAGCGATCCACCAGCGATCTGACCTGGTTAGGATCGCTGGTGCGTCGCTACATGGTCGCTGGTGAGCTGTCAATCAGGCAGATCTCACCAGCGACCAGTGACCAGCCCCCAGCCAGCAGCGACGTGTGAAAGAGATGCTGTGCTTGGTAACTAAGGTAAATATCGGGTAACCAAGCAAAGCACTTCGCTTGGTTACCCGATATTTACCTTGGTTACCAGCGCACACCGCTTAGCGCTGGCTCCCTGTACTCCTAGCCAAAGTACACATCGGGTTAATAAGCAAACCGCTTTGCGTATTTACTCGATGTGCACTCCGGCTACGTGTGCAGGGAGCAGGGAGCCGGCACTGGCAGCCTGAGAGCGGAGGACGCTAGTGACCAAGGTAAATATCGGGTAACCAAGCAAAGGACTTTGCTTGGTTACCCGATATTTACCTTGGTTGCAGCTTACCGCAGGCTGCCAGACGCCGGCTCCTTGCAGATTCAGATCGTTGCTCTCTCGCTGTCAAACACAGCGATGTGTGCTTCAGCTGTGAGGGAGAACAATGTCCAAAAATGAACCAGCACTGTGTGTAACGAGCAGCGATTTCACAACAGGGGCCAGATCGCTGCTCAGTGTCACACACAGCGAGATTGCTAATGAGGTCACTGGTGCGTCACAAAAAACGTGACTCAGCAGCGATCTCGCTAGCGATCTCACTAGCGATCTCGCTATGTGAGAAGTACCCCTTAAAGTTCTTGTTTACTTATGTAATTGCCTTGGCCAGTGAAGGTCAGATACCCAGACAAATCAATTATGCAAACCTCCCATTGTATTACTATGTGTATTGCTAGATACGATGTAACTTAGCTGGCTCTGCCAGAGACCATTACTACTAGGTATATTTTGTATGCGGCTTGAAATCTAGCCAATAAGATCCCAGTCTTATGCACCAATTGTGAAGACCCCAATGGTCCGAATGGAGAGCTCAGGGGTATAAGAAGGAGGACTGTCCATTGCCCGGCTAGACTCTTGCTACATGATGCCAATCTAGGATCTGCGGATCCGATTGGCAAGCCATAACCAAACCTGGATTATAATACTACATGGACTTCAGCATCGAATGCAAGGATTTGGCTGAGATATCAAGGACTACTTAAGGAAGGAATCCAGCTTGGGACAATCCCGTCACCTGACTACAGGCCTTGCGGCGGAGGTCGGGCGTTCAGTTGGGATGAGCCCTGGGCCATTCTGTATTTCTAAAGGCGGCCAGGACAGCGGATGAGAGAACCCACTGAACCCCGTGTCTCCACATGTGGTTCTGCTTATTTTGGTACACAGCCAAGATACAGTAAACTAGGGGTTGCGCCTGTAGCCATGGGCTTTATCTGAGCTGGCATCAATAGATATGGTGACCCATTCTCCAATATTTTATTTATTTATTTTCCACTAGTATAAGGATACAGACAGCGTCTGTGATTCCAACTAATCACAGACACTGTCAGAGACACCAGTGGACAGGGAATGCAGTGAACTTGTAAGAGGAATAATGAGCGGCCACAAAAGTAGAGTGGCAGCAGGGTGGAGACTCGGTAAGATGGTCTTACTTTACCATTTTTCTTCCTTATTTTTACAGCTTTTTACCTGGCCAATCACAGCCATGGGAAAGATGGTTTCTGCAAACCGAACATGTACTGATCCAAACCGAATATTTTTAAATTTAAAGTCAAATGTTTGGTATTCTGATTCCAATCCCACCAAGGATCATTCGATTTTGCAATTTTTTCAACCTTTTCTGTCCAAGAACTCTCATCTCTAGTTACAAGTCACGTATAAGTTACATATCACACATTGAAGTCTATGGCACGTGTGTCACATGTGATTTGCAACCAGCGACAGAAGAGCCAACCCATTTGGAAACATTTGCAATATATAGTAATCGTAGTAGGTCGCAGGTCCCAACCTACAATATAATGGCATATAATGGCATATATCTAACTCCAAAGCACATGCCTGAATTACAGAGCTCAGATACATTGCAGGCATGTCATTATGATGTCTATATTAGTTCCAGGGCACAAAAAACTAATTTATACATGCTCATAATGTCAGGCTCTATTTTAATAAATGGAAAGGTTTGCAAAAAACGGGAGTATCGGAGTGCTGCCAAATGAGACACATGCAAAATTGATATAAAATACCAATTTTTTTATTGTGATAAAAGCATGCAATGTGTTTCTAAACAGATCTGGTTTCTTCATGATATACATTGATATACAATGATACATCATAACCCGCTTTAACTACAATGGCATGTAAAAGTTGGGGCACCCCTAGTCAAAATTACTGTTATTGTGAGCAGTTAAGCAAGTTGAAGATGAAATGATCTCTAAAACCTCACAAGATCTCCTTCTCTACTGCCCTCACATCTTCTCTTCCCAAAATTGCATCCAAGATTTCTCCTGTGCATCCCCCATACTTTAGAACGCTCTGCCATAACATATCAGACTCTCACCTACCTTGAAAAGCTTAAAAAGGAATGTGAAGACCTAACTCTTCCAACAAGCCTACAATCTGCAATAACCCTCAGTCCCCCATGGCACCACATGACTATCTAAACCCTCACCTACTGTTTCTTCACCCATCCCTTGTAGACTGTGAGCCTTCGCGAGCAGTGTCCTCTCTCCTCCTGTACCAGTCTGTGCTTTGTTTTGTTTATGATTACTGTACTTGTCCCTACTATGTGTAAGCCTTTTCACATGTAAAGCACCATGGAATATATGACGCTATAATAATAATAAATAATAATAATAATAGGCATAAAGTTAAAGATCACACATTTCTTTTTTATTTTAGGCAGAAAAAAATCATCTTTTACTTTTTAAAATGAATAAAAAATTAAAATGAGTTGATGCAAATGTTTGGGCACCCTGCAAGGTTAGTTCCTTGTAGCATCCCCTGTGGCAAGTATCACAGCTTGTAAATGACTCGCCCATCCCAGGGCTATGGGACACCCGATGCCGGGCCGGACTAGTCCGGGGGTCGTCAGTGGTGGCGGGGCCCGACTCCGTGACCCTGGTGGGTGTCAATTAAATATGGCTGGTGACTTGGGGGTGAATAAAGTTTATGGTTGTCATGACGCCACCTGTGGTTTGCGGCTATTATGCCGCCGCTGCTGTATGAGGCCTCCGGGGTTGGTGATATGGCAGCTTGGGTGGTCATGCTCCCCACAGGTGGAGCGGTGCCCCAGGGCAACAGTTGGTGGTCGTAAGAGTCTATGGTGTGATGGAAGTCTCTGGTGATGTTGTGTGAATAATACGGTGCAGGGCCGACAGTCAGTGAAAGAAACAGGCACAAACAGTAGTCTCTTTACCTTCTCCTCTTTTACTTGGCAACAGTTTCGTCCTGGGAGACCGTCACAGGTGGTAAAGATGATCCGGCCAGCCTGGAAGTGCCTGGGAGTTATTTCTTTGGCCAGTTGAGTGTGAGGCCTACTCCCTGCTCTTTCTTTTCTTCTACAGGACCCTGCACTCTGAATTTAGCAATGGCCCTTTGCTGCTGGGACCGGTAGTTCGTCCCTTTTTCTGTATGGTAGGCTGCGCAGGCCCTCTCGGGTGCTTCTCTGCTGGAGTCCACACCGGGCCCTTGGGATGCAGCTGTACCTTCAGATTGCTTATGGGCCAGGGGGCTTGCAGCTCTCCTGCCCTCCAGACTCGGCTACCAAGGAATATTTTAGGCCCTGGTGGCCACAGACTCCGATATCCAAGTCTCTTCTGTGCCTCTCTGCAAATCCTGCTTCACTGGGCCAAGCTATTCCAGCTCCAGGCCCCAGTCCACAGGACAGCACCACTCTGCGTCTGCACTCTCTGCTCTCTCTACACAGACTCAATCCTAACTCCTCCCTCAGGTCAGACTTGAGGAATGCTCCCTGGAACTCCAGGTTCAGAGCTCCCTCTGCTGGCCTGAGGAAGAAACTGCGTTGGATGTTGAACTTCTAAGCCAATGCTTCCCCCAATTACCTCCAGGCTCAGCATTAACCCTTTGGAGGGGCAATGCTGTTGTGGCGACCAGGTCCTGGGGCGCCACATAAACGCTTTTTGTAGCCAACTAAGAGACTTTCTTTTCTTGTTTGAGGGATTTTCATCCATTCTTCCTTGGAAAAGTTTTCCAGTTCGGTGAGAGCCCTGGGTCATCTTGCATGCACTGTTCTTTTGAGGTCTAGCTACAGATTTTCAATGATGTTTAGATCAGGGGACTGTGAGGGCCATTGTAATGTCTTCAGCTTGTGCCTTTTGAGGTAGTCTATTGTGGATTTTGACGTGTTTTGAAACATTATCCATTTGTAGAAGTCATCCTCTTTTCAACTTCAGCTTTTTTTATAGATGGTGTTATGTTTCCATCAAGAATTTGTTGAAGTTTCATTGAATTCTTTTTTCCCTCACCCATGAAATGTTTTCTGTGTTATTGGCTGCAACACAACCCAAAAGCATGGTAGATCCATCCTCATGCTTAAGGAGAACCAACCAGCAGGAGTTTCACATGTAAAGGAAAGACAGTGCCATGCTGGAGTTAGGATAGTAAATCAAATCATACCATTAGTTTAGAGATTGGATCTTTGATTCAGAAAAATAGTTATCAAAGGTCCAGAAATGAGTGCACTGTTTGAGTGGCATGTGCACTGGGGCGGGACTGTGTGGTTCGGGTCTTCAGTAATGTTTCCTCCCCTGCCTGCCTGCTTCCCCTCTATTTAAATTTCTCCCATATGCCACCTCAATTAATACTATGGCCGGCTTAAGGCTGCTTTACATGTGTCGATTTCTCGTGCGATCGCACCCGACCCCATCGTTTGTGCGGCACGGGCAATTTCTTGCCTGTGTCGCACATTGTTGTAACCCCCCCGTCACACGTACTTACCTTCCAAACGACCTTGCTGTGGGTAGCGAACATCCACTTCCTGAAGGGGGAGGGACATTCGGCGTCACAGCAACGTCACACAGCGGCCGGCCAATAGAAGCGGAGGGGCAGAGATGAGCGGGACTTAAAAATCCCGCCCACCTACTTCCTTCAGCATTGCCGGTGGGACACAGGTAAGCTGCAGTTCATCGTTCACGGGGTGTCACACGGAGCGATGTGTGCTGCCTCAGGAACAATGAACAACCGGACGTTCAATTTTTAGAAAATGAGCGACTTGTCAACGATGAACGAGAAGGTGAGTATTTCTGCTCGTTCATAGCTGTTACACACTATGATATCACTAACAAGGCCGGATGTGCGTTACTTACGACGTGACCCCGCCGACATCTCGTTAGATATATCGTAACCTGTAAAGCCTGCTTTATGTGCAGTATTATGCTCAAGTTTTTTTCCAACTCTTCAATAAAATGGTACCAGAATCAATGAATGTACCATTTGATTGATACTGTAAAGATACATTTTCAGATTGTTTTTTTGTTTTTCATTCAGCGCATGTGCTGCTGCCATTCATAGTCATCTCCGCAGTGTCCTCAGCAAAATAGTGCCAGAGAGTGCTATGCGCGCATGTTCTAATTCTTGTCACATTTTATTGAAGAGTTGGAGAAAAACGTGAACGTAATATTGCGCATGCACCAGCCATAGTGTTTATCGTGGCGGCAGAGGGGTGAAATTTAAACAGACCTGACTCACAAAGTCCCTCCCTAATGCATATACCAACTCAAGAAATGCACTCATTTCTGGACCTGATAACATTTTTTTTCTGCAATCAGAGATCCAATCTCTAAACTGAAGGTATGATTTGATTCACCATCCTAGCTCCAGTATGGCACTGCCTTTACATTATATGTGATAACTCTGTTGGATGGTTCCCTTTAATGGCTGGTCAGAAGTTGTTTTCTTGAAATTCTGTGCCTTTTTCTTCCACACATACTTTAGATCATTGAGACCAAAGCGTTCTTTTTAATCCTTATTGATCCACAGGACCTGTTTCCAAAAAGCAACAGGTTTATTTAGATGTTCTTTTTTGATCCTGAATTTTATGGTGAAGATGCAGGAGAGGTTTTCTTCTGATGACTCTTCCATGAAAGCTATATTTGTGCAGGTGTCTCTTAACAGTAGATCAATGCACCACAACTCCAAAGTCTGCTAAATTTTCCTGAAGATCTTTTGTAGCTAGGCAGGTGTTCTGATTTGCATCTCACGTAGGGATGAGCGATCTGCTCGGTGCTCCAGTGCTCAGTAATTGAATGAGCATTTTCATGTTCTGGTGCTCGGTACTCATTTACAGAGCATAATGGAAGACAATGGGGAACTCAAGTATTTTTCAGGAATATGCTTCTGGGCCATGGATTTTGCAGCAGCTGTCATATTTAAGATGTTTTTTGTGTTGTGTTCACCACCACCAAGCAAGGTGAGCAAGAGCTCCCTACACTTCATCCCAGGTATTTGGATTAGACCCTATTGTACTTTTTTGTTTCCTATAGCTCTTTGTTTCATTATTTCTACAACAGTATAGTTTACTGTTAAACCACCAATCAAGTTGTGAGAAGTATACAAAATTTTTAAGTCAATCATAATAGTAATTGTGACGACTCAGTGTCAATGTGGCCACTTGTGGGAAGGTTAACTATTCTTAATTATGACAGATGTACCATTCCATTGTTCGGTAAGTAAAGGGACATGACCCATTGTTTCATGTGAGACTATCCAGTGCCCAATTTTGTATGCTAATTTGTGGAATGCCTGCTGATTAAAGATTGCATATGTGCCGCCCTGACGGGCTGCTCGGACCCGGATCCGCAGTGACTTGAGGGGTCTCCGGATCTGAGGCGGGGTGGCGCGGCTACCTCGGAAATAAAAAGGGGGGGAAGATGTGTTTTGGGGTGGTGAATGGGATAATGTTCATGACACCACCGACGGTGCGTGGTAATGGAAGAAACCACCGCTGCTGTTGGGGAGCCCGGTGATGATGTTGAAGCAGCAGGATGTTTTGACCCCTCGTGGGTAGGGGGTTTGGTGTCCTGGGGCCCGGTTGTGGGATGGAGTGGGGAACCCATCGGGGTGAAGGGATATTGGGTACTCACACAGTCCAAAGTCACTGACGCTGACACCAGGTAAACCAAACTCTTGAAATGCTCTGCTTCTCTTGTTTGAGCACACTGGGTCCGTGCTCCTTTAGTGTTTCTCGTTGGTCAGAAGCCTGGTCCCTTTGCACTGTGTGTAACTTGGTGGATCCCTTTCTCCTAAGACTACTCGGGTCCCGCTCACCTGCGTGGCTAGCAAGGTGAGCCTGCTCTCAGGGTTCACGCTTGGGATTTTCTGGACGATTTTGGGAAGTCCTATCCCCCTCGTAGCGCTAGTACCCCGATTCTGGAGCAGGTGGGGAACGGTTCCTGAAGACTCTGTTCGCATTGGGTGAATTACTGGGCTGTGTGAAGCTGCTTCCCAGCCTAGAGTCCGTGTACCCCGTCGTGCCTTGGCCCCTGCCCGGTTGTAGCACAAGGCAACCGGCCTTCTCTCTATAGCAGCACTGTACCCCCTGTCACTACCCCCTGTGACCGGGGTTTCAGCTCCTTCTGGCCAGGCCAACGTCTAGCACCTGGGACCGCTACAGGAGCCCAGCTCCACAGTGTGACCTGCACTGTCACTGCGGTCTCACTGCTCAACTCTACTCAACTCAACTACTCACATCTCTGCCCTCCCTCTTCCATCCCCCCATCTGGGTGACCCTATTCCCCTCAGGCTGCCCAATGGGTGGTTGATGGGTGTGGGGCAGAGTGTTCCTCAGGATTTATGTACACCTGTTGGTAGCAACACCAAACTGACAGGACCCGTAACCAAGGAGGAGCGGGTACCATGCAGAAGGGCAGATTGCACGGCACCCTTGTGACGACCTGATAGGCCAGGGCATCACATTCCCCCTTGGTTAAATGTAGCTCGTCCGCGAGCTACAGAACACCAAGAATTTATTTTGTTAAAGGAAGGAAAAAGTTTAACATTTATTCAACAGATTCATCCCACATATGGGAGGCACTTTCTTGAACCGTTACTAACATTTACGAGTTTCTCTGCCACAGGAGACGCCACCGGTTTTAGTGGCAGCAAGGACCCAACCTTCCACGTTGCGGTCCCTCCCTGCAACAGTCCAGTCCCAATGTCCCGGATCACAATAACTCCCCTCCCAAACAACGTGGTTCCCCTGGAAACCTAGATGGGTCCTTGGGCTGGGTTAAGGTCCCGGGGTGTGCCAGAAGACTCCAATTGGCAAAACAGGCTCAGTCTTTTTACAAGACACAAGTTTGTGTTGGTCACGCCAGTCCTGTGACCGTGGTCCATTTTTAATTATAAAAACGTAGAAGTCTTTGCAAAAACACAATAAGAGTCCCTGTACCGTAGTACAACTGCTGTCAATCTATGAGAAAATCAGGTTACTTTCCCATGCAATTAGCTTTTCATTTATTCTCTCATTTTCTAACATTTTCTATATGGAAAAATAACAAACTGTGGAAAATAACAAACGGAAAACACAGATACCTAACAACGTTACGATACCACATTTTTCCATTAGCATTTTCTTAGTAGTAGATGGTCGGGTCCCGTAGCCACGCCTCTTTCCGATGGCGTGCTACCTCTCCGGACACATACCCTTCTTCATACATGAAATGTTTGGTCATTCCAGGGCATTCCAGCCCCTCTCCCCGCAATGCCAGGTGTAGCTGACCATTTCTTCAGGCTCCAGGTTGCGGCCATGATGCTTCCAAGGAAGGTGTGGGGACACATCCCGCCAGGGCACAAATACCCTCGCTGCGAGGTCTGCTTCACGGATGAAACTCCATCCCTGCTCGGGGTCAAAGCGATCCACCAGACCGCGGCATCATGGCCCTTTTACACGTGAAGCAGTGCTCCTCACTTGCTCATTCTCCACCCTGTTGCGAGCAGCCAGCTCGTGCCATCGCCTTTCTCTGGTAACGATTTCCTGTTGCAATTCCTGACTGTGTTGCACCCAGTAGGGGGCGTCGGCGTCTGGCTTCACCTCCCTAGCAGGTTCTGGCTTGAATTGGACCCGTGCGGCCCCAACAGCCATCGGTATGCCGTGCGGTAAAGGAACCGGAAACCTATAAGGTTCCACTCCCGCTGCTGGAAGTAGTGGGCCCGGCTGCTCCGCAGCCGGTGTTGCAGGGTCCGGGTGCTCCACCTCTAAGGACGGGCCCAGTGATGTGGCCGGGTCTGATCTGGCCGGGCTCTGGGGAACCGCTGACGTGACTGGGACCACAGGAGACTTCGGGGCTGTTGCTGGAGCTTCATATGAAAATGCTGCAGGTTCCGCTGCCGGGATGGGTGATGGCAGCTCGGCATCCGCCGAGGACAGGGTAGGTGATGGTGGAGTGGTTGCTGCAAGTGGGGGTGGACCGGATCCCTCAGCCACCATGGCCGGATTAAGGTAATCATCAGGGACTGGGTAACCGCTTACCCTTTCTTCACGTGGGATTTCAATCTCACGGGCTCGCACGACTACCGCCAGACTCCTCATCTCTTCCCTCCAGTGATTTAGTATGAACAGGAACTGCGTCCGCATTCTCCTGCACAGCTGCTCGGTCTCTTCTTCAATCCAAGTTGCGGTCCCGGGAACAGCACGTTCCAGTGACCAGCTCCTCTCCACCATCTTGCCTCTGCGTTGTCCAGGAACAGTATGGCAGAGTCCTGGCATCCCTGCTTCTTTTTCGCTTTTGCTACATTCAGGCACGCCCCCTTGGTTTTCTCCCAGCACTCTTTTGCACGCTGTGGCCCTCTGGGAACTTCCAGTTCCTCTTTCAGACTGAAGATGAAGGGCGGGGCTTCGGCTTTGGACCCTTTTCCAAGAAGATGGCATTTTTGGCGCGAAAACAGCAGAAAAATGGTGGAAGTCGCGGAAAACGGGATTTTGGATTACGATTTTCACTTCTCAAGGCGCACGTCTCCCAGGCTAGTGGGTCCTGCTCGCATCCTGTTCGTGACACCAAGTTTTTCCCCAAGGTGTGCCGCCCCTGTGACAGCCGACGGGCTGCTTGGATCTTGATCCGCAGTGGCTTAAGGGGTCTCCGGATCCGATGCGGGCTCACGCGGCTACCTTGGAAATAAAAAGGGGGGGAACATGTGTTTTGTGGTGGTGAATGGGATAATGTTCGTGACACCACCCACGGTGCGTGGTAACGGGAGAGACCACCGCTGCTGTTGGGGAGCCCGGTGATGATGTTGAAGCAGCAGGATGTTTTAACCCCTCCGTGGGTAGGGGGTTTGGTGTCCTGGGGCCCGGTTGTTGGATGAAGTGGGGAACCCGTCGGGGTGAAGGGATATTGGGTACTCACACAGTCCAAAGTTACTGACGCTGACACCAGGTAAACTAAACTCTTGATATGCTCTGCTTCTCTTGTTTGAGCATGCTGGGTTCGTGCCCCTTTGGTGTTGCTGGTTGGTCTGAAGCCTTGTCCCTTAGCACTGTGTGTAACTTGGTGGATCCTTTTCGCCTAAAACTACTCGGGTCCTACTCACCTGCATGACTAGCAAGTACCCCGATGCTGGAGCGGGTGAGGAACGGTTCCTGAAGACTCCGTTCCCGTTGGGTGAATTAGTGGGCTGTGTGAAGCTACTTCCCAGCTTAGTGTCTGCGTACCCCGTCATTCCCTGGCCCCTGCCCGGTTGTAGCACAAGGCAACCGGCCTGCTCTCTGTAGCAGCACCATACCCCCTGTCACTACCCCCTGTGACCGGGGTTTCAGCTCCCTCTGGCCAGGCCAACGTCTGGCACCTGGGACGGGTACAGGAGCCCAGATTCACAGCGTGACCTGCACTGTCACTGCTGTCTCACTGCTCAACTCTACTCAACTCAACTACTCACATCTCTGCCCTCCCTCTTCTATCCCCCCATCTGGGTGGCCCTATTCCCCTAAGGCTGCCCAATGGGTGGTTGGTGGGTGTGGTACAGAGTGTTCCTCAGGATTTATGTATACCTGTTGGTAGCAACACCAAACTGACAGGACCCGTAACCAAGGAGGAGTGGGTACCATTCATAAGGGCAGATTGCACGGCACTCTTGTAACGATCTGATAGGCCAGGGCGACACACATAGACCATCTGCAGTGTGCTATTTTTCATAATTAGGAGGACATTTATGCAGTCTATTTTAACTACCGTGTTTTTCCAAAAATAAGACACTGTCTTATACTTTTTTTTGCCCCCCCCCCCCTCAAAAGCACTTATTTTGGAGGAGGTCTTATTCTTGGAGAAACATGGTGGGGGTAAGTTTACCCCTAAAAAAAGCAGAACCCTCCTGTTCCCAGGAGACTCATACTTACCAGACTCGGACCTCTGCGTGGCTCCCAGGTCCTCCCTGTGATCTCCGGTGGGTGCTCCCAGCAGGTGTGTTGCACGCCGTCCTCCCCTGCTTCTGGCCAACACTCACACACAGCAGATCACACACAGCAGATTACACACACACACAGACTCACTCACTCAATCATCACATCTAGCATTACAGAATGCTTCCGGCTGCAAGGAACAATGGGAAGAAGTCAATCCACAGGTACTGTAAGCAAGCATTGCGCCAGGTCTTTATGCTCCACCACACAGCCCCTCAGGATTCTGCCGGCGATAAGAAATCTGTGTTGCTGGAAGTGGTGAATGTGTGTGTGTGTGATCTGATGTATGTGATCCGATGTTTGTGTGTGTGATCTGATTCTGTGTGTGATATGATGTTTGTATGTGTGAGATCGGATGTGTGCTGGAGTGTGATCACTGTAGGTCCTCCGATCGGCGTCTGGGGAGTATGAATATGGGGTATCCGCTGTCCATAATGAAGTGCCCTGAAGTATTCTTTAACTTTTTTTTAGCTGCATGGACACTTCATTATTGAACCGCGACTAGGGCTTATTTTTGGGGGAGGGCTTATATTTAAGATTTGCTCCAAAAATGCTATTTTTGCAAAAACATGGTAGCAAACAATGAGGGAACAGTCATGTTCATGTTCCCCCATCTTGTAGGACAGGATGCCCTGAAATGGGAGCTGCTCCTGTCACATGTGTGATTCTGTAGGACTTCAGCCTAGGGCCAATGGTTCCGGCTAGTGGATTACAGAACCACTCCACTGCACAACACTGAGCGCACAAATTCATTTTGAGAACCCATATTGGGGCAATCCGGTCACCTGGCCACATACCTCACTGTGCTCGGTCAGATTCCTAAGCTCGCTGCTATTTCATTTGAGTGTACACCTGTCAAGAGCAGGGTGCTGCTGGCTGGCGTAGTTGGGCCAGGATGCCCCAAAGCCAAGAAGGTTCTAATCCCTGGTGAGTGTGCGAAAGGGTAAGACTATCACTTGTGTTCTAGCTGGGAATGTAGTATATGCTGTTGACTTCTGGTCACCCAACTAAGTCTTTCTGGAACATGGTACCCTCACCCTCACCTTGTGTTGTCTGAGTAGTGTTCTGCCCATGGGAAAGAACTACAGGTATTTAGTGAGATGAGTGCTGCCCCATGCGCTCTTTCTAAAGATAGCCATAACAGTGGATGAGAGCACCCACTGACCCTCATGTCTCCACAGTAGTCCCTAAATAGATCGATCCATTGTTCAGAAATTGTTTCTCTTGGTTGATTTCATGTTTTACATTAAAGACTTTGTTTTATGGCTCCACGTTACATCATGGATCTTGATTATTCAGTGATAATTGCTGCAGAGGTTAAAGTGGTTCAACATACAATAGAGTTTTAATTTGCTTCTGGAATTCCAGTTTTTCCCACAGTGGAATAAAATCGAAAGGATAAGGAAGAGATTCATTCATTTGCAACTATTGCAGTGAATAGATACAAAGCTCATTGTGGCTTCCGCTGGCATTCAGCTCTAATCTGCAATGCCATCTGTTTGACTGGGCTCTAGGCCAGATTACTTTATTAAAGCAGTATGGGGCTCATAATTGTATTGTTCTTGTAATGTAAATATTGCCTGGCACAGTGGGAGCCAGTGAAGTGGAAAGGGATGCTGGACTACATCAGCTTGTAATGTATGATTAAATTAGATTACAAAAACATTGGTGTAGCTCAGCACCCCTATTGGTACAAAGAGCTAATTAAATCATAGGCACCCATTGTAGTTTTGCCCATTAAAAACCTGGGAGGTGCAGACAACAGTAAAGATTAATAGCAAAAAATAGAGTTAGGGGCAGGGAGGTTATACACGTGATACAAAAGAGCATTTTATTCTCTACAAGATTCAATTTTATTCCATCTAATCATTATACATTACACTGGCGAAAATTCACTGGAAAGCTAATGTTTTACATTTTTGAAGTTAAAGCTAAGGCACTATATAGATTGCTAAACAAGTAACATTTATTATTCTTGCTACATTCATTAAAGAGTGACTCGATCCCCCCTGGCTCCATGAAAAAAACCTTTTGCTTGCTCTCGCTGACATTCTGTATTAAAGAAGTTGTCTCATCATGCTAAATGGCTAAAATGGTAAGATGCTTAGAAAACAAGCAAATTTGTGATTTACATATTGTTAAAATTCTTCTCCATTGTCAAGAACAAAGGGATTTTTTAACTACAGTTTACTGCTCATAGCTTACTGTCCACCAGTCTATTGGGAAAGGAGCATAGCGTTGGCAAGCTTCTTTTATTCTTGCTTGCAAGCATTACGTTGGAGATAAGTGGAATACCTATTCGTAACAGTTTCAGTGTCACGGCAGGGGCAAAATGATCTCTGCTTGCTGCAATGTAGATTGGAGAGTTTTGCTCAGTGGCTGTCAATCATCATCAGTGCTCCTCACCACGGCCAGCAAGAAACCAAGAGGCTGGGGAGTACTGCGCTCCTGAAATAAAAAGAGAAAACCCTTTTAAAATTACCATACAGTATATAATGAGATATTTGCTTATTAACCGTGTGTTAATTAGCAGTATTCCCCAACTCCAGTCCTCAAGAGCTACTAACAGATCATATTTTCAGGTATAGCCCAGGTGATAATTTCATAAAGGTGATGATTCCAACCCCAGCAATACTAAGGAAATCCTGAAAACATGTACTACTGATGGTTCTTAGGTATTGGAGTTGGGATACACTCCTTTTCTTTTTCCATAAGAAGAGAAAAACTGCACTAGTCGGAAAATTTTCTAACTTTGCGGTGACTTACCTTATTTAAAATTGGGCAACCTTTGGCCATCTGACCCACTTTAGGCACCTTCCGTGGTGGGACATAGTGGACCACGGGTTCTGGTTTTATTGCCTCCATCCCTTTGCACCGCTTGTTTCATTAGCCAACAGTTCAGCAGCACCAAAAAAAAAATATCCACTGCAATTTCTTCAGTGTGGTGATGGTCATTATTTGTTTGAAGGCCTAATCACTGCCGGTGGTTAGTCTTTCAGGATTTGGTGTTGTGGTGCTCATCTTTGAATGTATAGACAGTTGGGGATGACTGTATAGTCAATAACAGATATTTTCTCCAGTTCAAAATGGGAGCCATTTAGAGTTTTAGTTCCAAAGGAATTTCTGAAAGGGAAGGCATAACCATAGGGACTTTGGGATCTGCTGCTTAAACAGCAAATGAGTGAATGCATTTTTAGCATCCCTGAGACCCTCAGGGCACTATAGGGAACTGCATGCTCTTGGGGAAGCAGGACCTTCCCCCAGGGACCTGGAGTACCAGTGCCAATTTCACCAAAACACAATCTAAATCCTAGTTCCCCTCTCCACACTGAGCATAGAGGGTTAACCACGTAAGGGGATGGTTGCCATGGGATCGAGTCCCTGAGTATATTGCCTGCCTGGTGGGAGGGGTCAGCAGTCAGTCAGTGAGTCAGTGTAGAGTTGAGAGCACACAGGAGAGGTGTGCAGACGTGCCTGAGCTGGGTCCGTGTAACGGTGACCCCGGTAGCACAGGAGAGAGGTCGCCAGGACGGGTACTGAGATACCGCTGGGACCGGAGCACGAACAGGGCCCTAGGTTAAGCGTAAATTTCAGACTGTTTGTCAGATACCTGCACGGTGAGGATACCTTCATGGACTTAATCGAACCAAATAATACGGGGGCATCTGCAGTAAACTTGGATCGGGGTTCGGACACTTACCTCCCCACAGGGTCCGCACTGCCCGCCGTACAGAGAAGGAGACTGTACCCCAAAAGGGACAGTCGGGGTTCCCAAATGCTCCACGCTACGGAGAGTGCCGAGGACAGAGCAACCTGGGTCACTACATTGGCACTGGTCCTCCTGGGACCTGAACCAGGAATCCCTGGATCCACAGTGAGTAGAGACTGTTAAAGACAACTTGGTGTGGTCTCCATTATTACCCCACTACATCTTCCAGGCACAGCCCTACCTGCGGAGGGCCTACCATCACAGGTGCCACCACCACCACCAGCCCTGGGAGTACCCACATTGAGGAGCGGCGGTTCCCTATCTTTAACCGCAACCCACAGGTGGCATCACATGACAAAGACTCTTATCTCCCCTGTAAATACCCTCCATTAACAAAAGGGGCCCAGAGCACAGGAGCGGGCAACGGCCACCAGAGTGACATTCCCGATTGTTACCGCCCGGGAACGAGTACCCCCTTCAACTCCCATGGGCCTGTGTGAATTCAACAGCATGCCGTTTGGATTGTGCAACGCCCCAGGAACATTCCAGAGGCTGAAGGAATGCTGCCTGGGCTGCCACAACTTCGAGACCATCCTGCTATACCTTAATGATGTGATTGTATATTCAAAAACTTACGAAGACCATCTGGAACACCTGGCAGAGGTATTCGAAGCCTTGGCAAATTATGGGATGAAGCTGAAGCCGTCCAAATGTCATCTGCTGAAGCCTAAGGTCCAGTACCTGGGACATGTGGTCAGCGCGGAGGGAGTGGCCCTCGACCCTGAAAAGATAACAGCTATCAAACGCTGGCCTAGGCCAACTACCATCAAAGAGGTGTGCCAGTTCCTGGGCCTAGTGGGATATTACCGGAGGTTTGTGAAGAAGTACACGAAGATGGCTGCACCCTTACAAGAGCTTCTGGTAGGTCAGACCAAGAATGGCAAGATTCCTGGCCCGCCATTCACATGGGGTGAAGAAGAAGAAAACTCCTTTATACAGATGAATTTGGCCCTGACAGGAGATGAGATTCTGGCATATCCTGATTACTATCTTCTCTTTGTGCTGTATACAGATGCCAGTAACGTGGGACCAAGAATGGCAAGATTCCTGGCCCGCCATTCACATGGGGTGAAGAAGAAGAAAACTCCTTTATACAGATGAAGTTGGCCCTGACAGGAGATGAGATTCTGACATATCCTGATTACTATCTTCTCTTTGTGCTGTACACAGATGCCAGTAACGTGGGATTGGGAGCTGTACTATCCCAAGTACAGAGTGGCAAAGAAAGAGTGATTGCCTATTCAAGCAGGAAGCTCCATCCTACTGAAAGGAATCCCGAAAATTACAGCTCCTTCTAGCTAGGTGCACTGGAGCAATGCTGGGTGACGAGACTGGCGAACTAAAATTTTACCATCAAGTACAGAGCTGGTCACAAGAATGCCAACGCGGATGCATTATCCAGTATGCCTCACCTGTCTGATGAAGGGACAGATGAAGATGAACTACTGTAGAAGAAATCGAGTTGCCAGCCTTTGACCACCCTAGTGACTTACGAGACCATCAACCTTACACCATGTGGCAGGAAACAACATTAGATTCCCTGCCTCACCACTGATGGAGAGAAGTACAAGACAATGATCCTGCAATCAAGTTGATCAAAAAGTTGATAGTCCAACCAGACTCACATCTGGATCCTGGAGCTCCACGAGAGACTCAGAAGTTGTGGAGGGACAGAGGTTGATTGTATCTTCATTGGGGAAAGCTGTGCCAAAGCCTTATCAACCCTAAGACACATGAGAGGGTCTGTCAGATAGCGATACAAAGAAGTCATGTTCCAGAAGTGCTAGAAGTGTACCATGATCGAGCAGGACACTTTGGCTGGAAGAAGCTGGAAGCCTTGCTGCGTAATCGGTTCTATTGGATTGACATGAGAGCCACCATAGAAGAATGGTGCAGAAGTTGTGGTCCCTGTATCTTGAGAAGACAGGATGGTAACCGTCAAAAGGCACCACTTCAGCCCATAGCCACCAAGCAGCCCTTGGAAATTGTTGCCCTGGATCACGTCAAGCTGGCAGCCAGTAGAATAGGTTACACCTATTCTCTAACAATGGTGGATCACTACTCCAGATTCCTGGTAGTGGTACCTGTCAAGGACTGAATAGCAAGCACCGGAGCCAAAGCTTTCCCAGCCCATTTGTGCAGACCTCATGGTTACCCAGAACAAGTGTTGACAGACAGAGGCCCTGCTTTTGAAGCTGACATCTTCAGAGAATTCTGTAACCTGTACGGCTGCAAGAAGATCCGTACTACCCCCTATCATGCACAAACAAATGGGATGTACGAGAAGATGAACCGCTTTGTCATCAATTTGCTGAAAACCCTGCCACTGGAAGAGAGAAACTTGTGGCCTGAGAAGTTACCTGACTTGGTAATCAATATCCCGTTAAGTTCCACCAAGTGTACCCCCGCATACCTCATGAGAGCGAGACCTGGGAGACTACCAGTAGATCTTGAAATGGAGGTCAAAGTACCAGAAAACGGCTCACCAAGTGAAGACTGGGACGCTCACCGTCAAGCCCAATATAGAAAAATTCAAGACTATGTTGAGCAGAACTTGAACCGCAGTCGAGAAAAACAAGAAAAAGACTTCAACAAGAAAGTGGGTGCTAATCCTCTCACACCTGGAGAAACAGTTCTCAAAAGGAAAAGGAGACTTCACAAACTTGATGATCAGTGGGAGAAGGAACCTTATGTGGTACTACCATCAAACTTTGATAATCAGAAAACCTGCCTAATCAGCAAAGATCAGAGAGAAACAACATCGCCACTGAAGCCACGAGAAGAAATACCAAACCAACCGCAAAAAGGAGAGAAGAAAGAAAAAAGTGATTCACACTATCTTGGGAGACTTTCCAGAGAATTGTGCTCAGTATAATGGAGCTGTCATTGTGCCAGTCCTTACATTTCCACAAGCTGCAGAGGACCCATTTCCTGAAGTACCCTCAGGCCACACACCAGTAGGCTTACGAAGAACACATAGACTATTGCCCAGACCACCTGCAGACAGTAGGGAGACACCTGCTTTAGACATCAAAACACAACAGGGGTTAGAGGAGGGACCAGAGTTACGTAGGTCTACCCATATCAATTTAGGGCAACCCCCACTCAGATATAGAGAATAGGAGGAATATACAGTCATTAATGTAAATAATGTTGAAATGTTATATGTGTTATATGCTGCTAATAATTTAAGAATGTTTTGAAAAGAATTGAATCATTTGGGACAGTCACCTGATTTTCCACAAGTGAAGTTAAAAATGGACCATGGCTGCAGGACTGGCAGCAGCCAATGCGAACTAGTGTATATTGTAAATAGTTGCACCCAGTGTGCCTACCAGAGTGATCCCCATTTGTACCATAAGGACATTGATCCTGTCACCAAGTAGAGGAAGGTTGGAGGAAAGGTCTGGGATAGAGAAGGCCCAGACCTGGTCACCAAAGTGACGGGTGACCTGCCTCCTCGAAGGATTTTGGGGAACCAGGACCTTTTTGGGTGGTGGGTTGACGGAGGGGGTTACTCACTGCAATGTTATAAGTGCATTGCTTCCCCTGCGTGGGAAGAATGTTCATGTTGTGCATTAACCTTTTACAATTTTTTCTATTCCGGTTCAATAAAACTCTACTTGCTTACAGCCCGAGGATGTGCTGTGTTTAACCAAGGGGAAATGTGAGACCCTCAGGGAACTACAGGAAATTGCATCCTCTTGGGGAAGCAGGACCTGAACCAGCAACCCCTGGGTCCACAGTGAGTAGAGACTGTTAAAGACAACCTGTTGTGGTCTCCATTATTACCCCACTACATCTCCCAGGCACAGCCTTACGTGCGGAGGGCCTACCATCACAGCTGCCATCACCACCAGCCCTGGGAGTGCCCACATTGAGCAGCGGCGGTTCCCTATCTTTAACCACAACCTGCAGGTGGCGTCACATGACAAAAACTCTTATCTCCCCTGTAAATACCCCCCATTAAAAAAAGGGGCCCAGAGCACGGGACCGGGCAACGGCCACCAGAGTGACATTCCCATTTGTTACCGCACAGGACAGAGCACCCCCTTCTCTGGGCGCTACACATTCATCCCTGGTCAGAGGTACATGGTTGTCTAGGCATGGGAAAATGGAAATAAAAGAGAAACAGGTTAGTTAGTGAATTAAATGGCAATAAGATGTCATTAGTATTGCAGGCTGGCCGCTGTAGAGATTACGGTTAATCAGTTTCTCTCCAATTTGGTAAATGTTTCTGTCCGTGAATGATAAAGGTTATTTGTTTTAGTCAACTCAAGAGCCAAGAAAATTGCCTTTTTTATCAGCAAGGAAGATGTATTTAAACAAAACTCCCTTCTTTATGTAAATCCGAAGGCAATTACAGGCCCTTAAACAAGCCATCAACTGAATTAGAATTCAGAAGAGAAGCTACGAGGTTCTAACTAGGTTACATATAACCACTGGTGGACATAGACAAAAATGGGCCCCTGTTCAAGAAGAATGTATGTGCTGTTGCAGCCGAAGAGTTCATAAAAATGGAAAATTTCACTTGCCTTGGAGGTATTAATTGGCCACCTTACCTCTTGGGCCCCCGTGCTACACAGGTTGCGCCAATGACTTGTCTGTCTCTCCATATTACTCCAGTGAAGCTTCACAAATATAACACTATGTATGAGATCAACTAGAGATGTAGCAAAGTGCTGGACTGATATACCTACATTTGGTAGTCATGTCACAAGATTAAACGTTGTCTACTATTATCTAAGCTACAACACAATACACATAATTAAACATTACTACTAATCCCATACAGATTGGCTCTTTTTTCCACAGCATCAAAAAATTCATTTCATTCATTCGCCGTTTATATTATCTTATGCCCGTGCGGTAGGTTTTATATTGGAAAAACCATTAGACCATTATATGTTCTTTTTAAAGAACATTATAACTCCATAACCAATGGAAAAGATTCTCCCCTCCTAATTAACCATATTTGTGATAGCTACAATGGTAACCCCGACTCCTTCCAATTTGCAGGTCTAGAAAAGGTTAATCTTCCGCCCCAGGGAGGCGATCTACACAAAATACTATTACAAGTTGAGGCTAGACTTATTATATATAAGGCACAGGGAAACCTCGGGCTCAACGACAAAAATGATTTATCTGTTTTTTTTAACCATTAGTGAGGTTCTGTGTCTTTAAAGTTGTAATATACTGTATATGAAACGTATTGTTTGTAATTTACCTCTTTTTGCATTCATTGGAAACACTCTGAGTTGTTTTAATTGGCAGTGACAGGACCGACCAGGTGTTCCTCTATAGGGAGAATCTCTGTCTCTCTCTATATCTCTCTGTCTCTCTGTTTCTCTCTCTGTCTCTCTGTTTGTCTCTGTCTGTCTTTCTATCCATCTGTCTCTGTCTATCTTTGTCTGTTTCTTTTTGTCTCTCTATGGGGAGATAAGGTATGCAACACCAGTGACTATGTAAGGGGAATACATGAAATAGCAGAAACTGCTGTGTGAATACTGACTTGAAAAATCCAATAGCTACATGTAAGAGTGAAAATGTGAAAAATGGAATCTGCATTACTGCCATGAACATATGAATAAAGAGAAATTTAGCTACTGAATTGATCAATGCAATAGAGCCCCAACACTACGCCAAAGTATTTCTCTACGTTGGGGTCCCTAGCTTGTGTGTGTCCTCTCATGCAGTTAAAAAACTTACCGTGTATGGGAAGCTGAGACCCAGGCTATATATGCGTATGATATGGATTGGCAATAGGTGTGTGGGGAGGGTTCACAAACGAAAAACTACTAACAATAAGGAATAACGTTTGGAACACCATTCTAAGTCTGAACTGGGTGCAAAAACCTAAAAAAACATCACTATGGGGAGATAAGGTATGCAACACCAGTGACTATGTAAGGGGAATACATGAAATAGCAGAAACTGCTGTGTGAATACTGACTTGAAAAATCCAATAGCTACATGTAAGAGTGAAAATGTGAAAAATGGAATCTGCATTACTGCCATGAACATATGAATAAAGAGAAATTTAGCTACTGAATTGATCAATGCAATAGAGCCCCAACACTACGCCAAAGTATTTCTCTACGTTGGGGTCCCAACTTGTGTGTGTCTCCTCTCATGCAATTAAAAAACTTACCGTGTATGGGAAGCTGAGACCCAGGCTATATATGCGTATGATATGGATTGGCAATAGGTGTGTGGGGAGGGTTCACAAACGAAAAACTACTAACAATAAGGAATAACGTTTGGAACACCATTCTAAGTCTGAACTGGGTGAAAAAACCTAAAAAAACATCACTATGGGGAGATAAGGTATGCACACCAGTGACTATGTAAGGGGAATACATGAAATAGCAGAAACTGCTGTGTGAATACTGACTTGAAAAATTCCCATATACGGTAAGTTTTTTAACTGCATGAGAGGACACACACAAGCTAGGGACCCCAACGTAGAGAAATACTTTGGCGTAGTGTTGGGGCTCTATTGCATTGATCAATTCAGTAGCTAAATTTATCTTTATTCATATGTTCATGGCAGTAATGCAGATTCCATTTTTCACATTTTCACTCTTACATGTAGCTATTGGATTTTTCAAGTCAGTATTCACACAGCAGTTTCTGCTATTTCATGTATTCCCCTTACATAGTCACTGGTGTTGCATACCTTATCTCCCCATAGTGATGTTTTTTTAGGTTTTTGCACCCAGTTCAGACTTAGGCGGGCTTTGCACACTACGACATCGCAGCCCGATGCTGCGATGCCGAGTGCGATAGTGCCCGCCCCCGTCGCAGCAGCGATATGTGGTGATAGCTGGCGTAGCGAAAGTTATCGCTACGCCAGCTTCACACACACACTCACCTGCCGTGCGACGTCCCTGTGGCCGGTGGCCCGCCTCCTTGTTAAGGGGGCGGGTCGTGCGGCGTCACTGCGACGTCACACGGCAGGCAGCCAATCAGAGCGGAGGGGCGGAGATGAGCAGGATGTAAACATCCTGCCCACCTCCTTCCTTCCGCATATCCTACGGAAGCCGCAGTGAGGCCGGTAGGAGACGTTCCTCGCTCCTGCGACTTCACACACAGCGATGTGTGATGCCGCAGGAGCGAGGAACAACATCGGACCGTCGCGTCAGCGTAATCATGGATTACGCCGACGCTGCACCGATGATACGATTACGACGCTTTTGCGCTCGTTAATCGTATCATCCAGCCTTTACACACTGCGATGTCGCCTGCGATGCCGGAAGTGCGTCATTTTCAATTTGACCCCACCGACATCGCACCTTCGATGTCGCAGTGTGCAAAGTGCCCCTTAGAATGGTGTTCCAAACGTTATTCCTTATTCTTTTTGTCTCTCTGTCTGTCTGTCTCTGTCTCTATACATCTCTCTGTCTCTATACGTCTCTCTCTCTCTGTCTATGTTTCTGTCTCCCTTTGTCTCTCTCCCTGTCTGCCTCTCTCTATCCCTGTCTGTCTTTCTGTTTCTCTATCTATGTCTGTCTGTTTCTCTATCTGTCTCTCTGTCTGTCTCTCTCTGTATACATATTTCTCTGTCTCTCTGTCTCTCTCTATCTCTATCTCTCTTCCTGTCTGCCTTTTTCTATCTGTTTCCCTGTCTGTCTGCCTGTCTCTCTCTTTGCCTCTCTCAAATGGAGTGACTGTGCAAAACTTCGGGATTATAAATTCAACAGTGTGGATTCCTTTAGTGGACACACACACACACACATACACACATACACTCAGCTATTAGATAATGTGACACTGGTCAGATTTGAAAAATTAGACTATATAAGGAAGGAGAAAACAGGCTTTGACAGCAAAGGGTTAATAGAATTATATGTCTGGCTCTTTGCCACATGCACAATACATTGTTAAAAGGGATAATTCACATTTAATATCCTCAAAAGACCTTTAAATGGTATTAAAATGTAATCCTAGGGATTAATGGAGTATCCGCAGTCACTTTTGCAGTTAAACAATAGCATAAACAGCAGTGTTAGAACTGTTCTATAAAGATTCTGCATATTTAATATTCATTTCTAGAGCCACTTTACATAGCTATTATTGTTGTTAAACCATATACTGTAACATCTTGAGGAATGTCAGTCGTGCACAGTTTTTCGACGTGATATGAAAATGTTCATCTATTTTGAGCAATTTACCTTTGACAGGTAAGTAGCTTTAACAAGGTTTCCGTGACATCATAAAGTCACTATCATGTACAATACAATAGCACCTTTCAAAAAAATCATTCCTTGATGAATTGCTTTTCTTGAAGCTAAGAAAGAATAACTTTCTGTATAAGTCTTTTCTAACAATAACCCCTTGGTTGTCAGTGGTTACTAAAAGCAGGGTTACATTTCTTTTTAAGCATATATTAGTTGATGTGAAAACATGGAGATGAAGCAATTGGGAAGCAAGAGAAGAAAGACGACTTTAAGACAAAAAGCAGTGTACAGAGACTTCTTAGAACCAAAACGTGTCAGTAAAGGTATAACATTTATTGCAGTCATTGGAACTGACAATTTGTGCCATGAGAAAAATAATAAAGGAACTACAGCAGGTATATGGTTAATCCCTCACCACAAACATGGCCAACAGGGTACTTTTCCTTGTATATTTCTGTTTAATGGTTAACTCAAATTTGGTGAAGTCTGTAGTGAAATAGGAATTGCAGCAATGGCTTGTCTAGAAAATGTCTCCGTGTTCATATGTGGAGGTATACAGTGAAAGATAGACAAGGCACTCCCAAAATGCTTTGCATGAAAATTTATTTATGTGCTTTAGAACGTTTTCGGTCCTATTTGGACCTTCATCAGTAGCACTGCACAGAAAAAATTAAACATAATATTTTTACAATCAGAAAAATAAAATTGATATCCAAAACAAAGAGAAAACATACAGACAATATTTACAAAATTTCATATATATATATCTGGTATGCATGATTCACAATATTTCAAATTCATATTGGAAAGATATATAAAAATAAATATAAAAATAAAAATAAAAAAGGAAAGAAAGGAAGAAAAGACAAAATGCAGAAAGGAGGCAGAGATCAAGAGAATCTCACAATGGAGGAGACAAAAATAGAGCAAAAAGCAAAAAAAAGGGGGAATACAATTCATGTAATGCATTAGAAAGCAAGGAAACAAAGGGTTAATATGGAGGAAGGAAAGCTTGGAGAAGGGAGAAACAAAGGTAGTGTAGAAGCACGTGTGAAAAGACATAGGGGTTGTATATGACAGTGACATGATTCACATGCATGATATGCATGATTCACAATATTTCAAATTCATATTGGAAAGATATAAAAATCAAAAAGAAAAAAAGAAAAAACAGAATACAGAAGGAACTAGAAAAAGAACGATGAGGAAGCAGAGGGCAGAGATCAAAAGAATCTCACAATGGAGGAGATACAGCAAAAAAGAGAGAATGTAATTCATGTAATGCATTAGAAAGCAAGGGAAAAAGGGGTTAATATGAAGGAAGGAAAGCTTGGAGAAGGGGGAAATAAAGGTAGTGTAGAAGCACGTGTGAAAAGACATAGGGGTTGTATATGATAGTGAAATGGAGGTCACAACTGAACTGTACTGTCATTATGTGCAGGAGCGGTGAAGACATGGGCTGTCAGGCGCGGATTCCACCGCTGCATGGGGGCAGCCCCATGAACAGGTGCGGATTTTGCGGGAAAGCTGCGGATTTTGATGCAGAAAAATCCACAGCTACATTCTCCCGTGGACACATAGCCTAAGCTGTTATAGTTAGCGAAGTCCTGTATCACTCATCCATAGAGTGTACTGTGTAAGCAGTTATGGTCAGCAGGGTTGATGTCCTCACTCTTTCTCCTCCATAAACATTTTCTGAGCAATTACAAGCTTTCTAATACTGAGATTTGCATGAATTTATTAGCCACAAATCAAACTTTTGGGGAAAATTTGTTTAAACTCGTGAAGTTGAATTTTAAAATATTCTCTCCTCTCTACTGAAGAGGAGTTGTGCTCAAGAGTACCTGTTGTAGGGATTCAGCTCTGGTTGGCAATGGCAGGGACGCAGTAACGTTTTTGACCGTGTTTTTACCGTGTTTTACCCAATTCGTTTACCCAAACTTTACACTTTAGATAGCCACTAGGGATGAGTGAGCATGCTTGCCGCTACTCGGTGCTCGCCCGAGCAGCTCAGTGCTCGGTATACTTGGCGAGCTCCAAGTACCGGCGAGATGCTCGGGCAGATACTTGGCTCCGCCTTCCTGCATGTTGGCGCTGTTTACAGAGTCAGCCCACATGCATGGATTGGCTGTCACACACTGTAATGCCACAACCAACATGGCTGTGGCATTACAGTGATTGGCTGGCCGCACAGCATCATCAGCTCTATATGACAGCTGTGCTCGGCAGTGTGATCCACAGTCAGCTAGTGTAGGATGAGGTGCTGCTGAGCTAGGGACAGATTTAGTGTGTAGGTAGTGTAGGTACTAAGAGACGTAACGTCACCGCTGCCACTGTGGCCATAGTAACCTACCAAACGGTTTACTATACCATCGGTAATCTCCGATCACCTGATTACTGGGGCCGCTATTCATCAGCTGTGGCATCCAGTCCCTGCATGTGAGCTGACTCTGTAAAGTCAGAGTCAGAGTCAGCCCACAGCTATGCACTGGCTCCTGGAGTTAACTGCCTGTTTACCGGCGCCACTAATGCACCGAGAATCAGCTGATCGGAGATCACCATTGCTGTAGTAACCCGCTCAGTAGGTTACTATGGCAACAGTGTCAGCGGTGACATCACTGCCTACCAACCCGCCACAGCCTCTGCTTGATTACATAGCACGGGAAGGAGCAGTGTTCTTCCTCCCTGTGCTGTGTGATATAGCAGAGCAGCATGGATAGAAGAAAACAGAAGACCAGGATCGTGGAGGGGTGAGAGGGAGTAATAAAGATGGCATCCCTAAGTGTTCCGTGTGTATTTATTTATAAAAAAGTATTTTTTCTCTGTGTGGTGTGTTTTTTTAACCCTTTATTGGAGATTCTTAATGGCCAGGTCAAACTTGGCCTGACATTAAGAATCTCAGCCTTTATACCAGCTGGTAAAACAAAGCTGGTATTAACCCCTTATTACCCAGCGTGCCACTGGAAGAGTTGCATACCGCACCAGAAGATGGTGCTTCTATGAAAGCGCCATTTTCTGGGGCAGCTGCGGACTGAAATTCGCAGCGGGGGGCCTAGAAAGCTTGGGCCAACCTGCGATGTGGATTCCAATCCCCAGCTGCTTACTTGAACCTGGCTGGATACAGAAATTGGGCAAAGCCCACGTAATTTTTTTTTAATTATTTCATGAAATTCATGACATAATTTTAAAAAAAGGGTTTCCCTATATTTTTGGTTCCCAGCTGGGTACATAATAGGCAGCTGGCTGTTGGGGGAAGCCCATTCCTGCTTGCTGTACCTGGCTAGCATACAAAAATATGGCGAAGCCCACGTCATTTTGTTTTCAGTTTTTTTTAAAAAAAAAATAAAAAATGGGCTTCCCTGGATTTTCCATTGCCAGTGAAGATAACCCCAAGCAGTGGGGGTTAACAGCCAGTAGCTGCTTGGGTTACCCTTAGCTAGCAATAGAAAATGCAGTGGTAGCCCACACATTTTTTTTTTTACCCTTAACCCTTGGGTTAGGGTTATGTGTTTGGGTTTTTTTCTTTCATTTTTTAATGATTTAAAAAAAAACCAAAACAAATATATATCGATATAGGCATTGCCATATGTTTGTATGCCAGCCAGGTACAGCAGGCAGGTACGAGCTGCCCCTAACCCTCAGCTGCCTATTTGTACCCAGTTGGGAACCAAAAATATAGGAAAGCCCTTTTTTTTAATTATTTCATGAATTTCAGGAAATAATTAAAAAAAAACGATGTGAGCTTCGCCCAATTAGTGTATACAGCAAGGTACAACTAGGCAGCTGGGGATTGGAACCCAACCTTTCTGGGACCCCCCTGCTGTGAATTGCAGTCTGCAGCCGCAACGAAAATGGCGCTTTCATAGAAGCGCCATCTTTTGGCGCTGTATCCAACTTTTCCAGGGGCCCTGGTGCCGGGTGGCTTGCTAGGTAATAATGGGGTTAGGGCCAGCTGTGTATCAGATGGCCCTAAGCCCGAAATTCATGGATTGTGTCACGTCAATATTAGGCATGGCCACCATGAATTTCTGGTGAAGATAACAAAAAACAAAACATGGAGAAAAATATTTTTATTAGAAATAAAACACAACACAATTAGTGACTCCATCTTTATTGAAGTACCCCCCCACCCCCCTCTGCCGTAGTCCTGGGTCGAGGATTCTGCGATGTCCAATCCGAACACAATATCATCTGATTGGTTTACCGGAAGGCAAAGCGATCAAAAGTATCAGGTTCAAGGACCTGAATCACATGACACATCAGCTGATTGTATAAACGGCTTTTATGCAATCAGCTGATGCATCAGTAGACAAAAAAACTATACACTATACACCTCTCTGCAGACTCCTGTCTGATTGCTACAGGAGCTGTCGGTAATCAGCTGATGCGGTCACATGACGGCATCAGCTGATTGTTTAAACTGGCTAGGCAGTAAAAAGCCGGCCTCACCACTGGACTTATACGATCAACTGACCGAATCAACTGATCACCAGCAGGTCCTGCAGCAATCGGACGTTTCCCGGGAGTCTGCAGACAAGTGATTATGTTGTTATTTTTTTTCTCCTGTTCACTCTTGGTTTCGCTTAGGCCGGTTTCACACATCCGGCTTTTCGCCGGTTTGCCGGATCCAGCGCTCTCCCGTATAGACAATACAGTACAGTGACAACGCTGTAACTTCCGGGTCACATGCACCGGTCACATGACAGCATGTGACCGGCGCTTGTTGCGCTGTCACTGTACTGTAGTCACTGTATGGGGGAGCGCCGGATCCGGCAAACCGGCGAAAAGCCGGATGTGTGAAACCGGCCTTAGCAGCGAATGCACAGGCAGAGAGAAGCTGCCCGCACATACGCTACAAAGCAAAAGTGCATGTCACACGGGAGTAGTAACACAGGATTCTTCTTCCCCCTGACACAAAGACAATATTTCTCACAGCAGTGACCTGGGAGTCAGAAATGCTTACAGGGGGTCTTCCCCATGCTGCGCCCATGCCATTTGAGCACTGTTGTGCTACATTTGTGACATTTTTGAGCTTTTTCCAGATGGCCGGGGGTGCCGCCGGAAAAATGCTCGGGTATCCCATAGGCTAACATTGGTCTCGGTGCTCGGATCGAGCACCCAAGCATTTCAAAATGCTGGACCCGAGCATTGAACACCCAAGCATTTTACTGCTCGCTCATCTCTAGCGGCCACATGTCTTCCGGAATATTTCATTTTCACTTTGCATTAACAGACATAATTCAACTTTCTGCTGGGCTGTGTCTTATCTAACTGGGCTCATGAGTTCCAGTGCAACCCAGTCCAGCATTAAAATGTACACTGTGACATGCACCATCCCTTCTGGCATTCCCATGTCCAGTATCAGTGGTCCCATAATGACTGGAGTAAAGCCTTGCACAACCGGACGTCTAGCTGAATACCACTTTGTTGGTTGACTACGTCACGCACTAATAGAGTTTAATCCGGAATCTAGGTAGTTAACGAGTTTGACCACTAGAGTCCCACACCAGTAGACATCACCCGGTACCTTGGCGGGTAAGAGACCTAAATTTATGGATACTCTCCTCTAGCTCATATAGCCTGGAGCCATTCCATCTTAGGATCAGTCTCCAGTTACAACGCTGTTTCCACTCGGTGTCTTCAATTTCCCTCAAGATTCACGTTATCTTGCCTTTTGTCTCCTTTGTTCCATTGCTACAAACTACCCACTGTACACGACTTTCATGACCAAGTGACAATACGTCTGTCATATGCTTTCACTGGGCTTTCACCGACTCCTTCAAGAATGAACCATCCTTTGCATGTAAGCAGACCCTTCCCAGGGTGGACTAGTACCAACACTGTTTCTGTAACTGTGGTGTATTGCTGGGCAGACTTAACCTTTCACCTACAATTCTATAAACAAACATTACTGTACATTATAATACTCTGCACTATCACATTCTATAACACTTGTATATATATATATATATATATATGTACATCATCAACATACATTACACAAGATCATTTCACATTTAGAGATAAGCGAATACCTTAATATTCGTATTCGCTATACTTGTAACAAATATTTTGTAATATTCGTGTATTTTTTATTAAATGCAGGGACATGTCCCGCTCCCAGCCAGCACTTTAACAGTGGCAGTGCCGGTATGGAGGTGCGGGCTGCCCTGCACTCCCCAGACAGCATTGTCAATGTTAAAGTGCGGGGCAGTGTTCTACTCCCTGCCTGCACTTTACAGTGACAGTGATGTCACTGCTGTCAGTCGGGTCCTTCTTGTCAGTGTTTCTCAGAGCCTAGAGAGATCGGACATGATTTTGGTCTCTCCAGGCTCGGGTGTAGCAGAGCCAGAACCGTCATGGGACATCGTGTGGATTACATTGGACCTTGTTGATTTGGGGTTAATAAAGTGGTGAAAGAGGGTGGTTTTGTATTATATTCCAAATAAAGGATTTTTCTCAGTGTATGTGTATTTCTTTTAATTTATAGGATTAGAAATGGGGGTCTCCTATCACTAATTCTGGGCTTGATGACAGCTATGCGCTGTTATTAACCTCTCATTACCCCGATTGCCACTGTATCAGGGTAGTTAGGATGAGCCAGGTAAGGTGCCAGGACTGTCACATCTAATGGATGCCGCAATACCGGGCCGCTGATATTTTTAGGCTGAGGGGCTCCCAATAACATGGGTCTCCCCAGCCTGAGAATACCAGCACCCAGCTGTGAGGCTTTATCTTGGCTGGGTATCAGAATTAGTGGGGGACCTACATCATTTTTTGTTTAAATTATTTATTTATTTATTTTACTGTGCGATTTAGACCCACCCACCGGTGGCTGTTATTCGTTGCAGTCAGACAGCTGTCACCCGCTGGGGGAAGGTCTGACTGCAACCAATCACAGATGCCGGTGGTCAGGAGAAGCAGTGAATATGTATGAGCCCAATGAGCGGTTGCAGTGAATATGTATGAGCCTAAAGAGCGGGTAGGGAAGAAGAATGAGAGGCATCAGGAGCAGTGTGACAGCACTGGTGATCGATGAGTATCTATCTATTTATCTATCTATCATTTTTGGTTCCCTGTTTTTTCATGCTAGCTATATTCTGTGTTTATTGTCTAGAGCATGAGTGGGGAACCTCTGTTCCGCAAATACTTTCTCTGTGGCCCCCGCACGCAGCATTCAATGCTGAACTCTGTGATGCAAACATTGGAGGATTACATCCTCACGCTGACTAGTGTCAGCATGAGGATGTACTTTGCGAGCTGGGTAAGAGCGCGATGCACGCCTCTACCACTAAAGAGGAGTGTCTGCCACAGCACCACCAGTACTTTCTGTGGCCCCCAACTTCCCCAAGGCTGTCTGTGCAACCCCAGCGTCCCCAGGGCTGTCTATGGTCCCCAAGGCTGCCTGTGGTTCCCAGGTCTGTATGTGGTCAGCTTTCTGTACACCCCAGCATACAGAGGACTCTGTGTCCCCTAGTCTACACAGGTCTGCCTATGACCTTCAATGTCCCCAGGTCTGTCTATGTCCCCCAGTGTCCATAGGGCACTCTGCCCCCTAGTGTCCCCAGGGTTGTCTGTGGTCCGCAGGACTGTCTGTGGTTGTCAGGTCTATCTGTGGTCCCCAGGGCTGTCTATGCCTCCCCAGCATCCCTAAGTCTGTCTGTGGTCTCCATGGCTGTCTGTGCCCCTCAGCTTCCATAGAGCTGTATGAAGCCTCCAGGGCTGTTTGTGCCCCCAGCGTCCCCAAGTCTGTTTGTGGTCCCCAGGGCTCTCTATCTTTTCTCCCAGTGTCCCCAGAACTGTCTGTGTCCCCCCAGCAGCTTTAGGTCTGTCTGTGGTCCCAGCATCCCCAGAAGCTGTCTGTGCCCACCAGCGCCTTAGGTCTGTCTTTGCCGCCCAGCGTCCACAGGGTTGTCTGTGCCTCCAGCTTCCCCAGGGCTGTCTTTGCCCCCTAGAGTCTCCAGGTCTGTCTGTCCCTTCCAGCATCTCCAGGTATATTTGTGCACTCACCTGCATCCCCAAGTATGTCTCTGTTCCCCAGCATCCACAGGGCTTTCTTTTCTCCCAGCGTACCCAGGGCTGTATGTGCCACCAGTGTCCCTAGGTCTATCTGTGCCCCCCTAGCATCCCCAGGTATTTATGTGTCCCCCAGTATACCAAGGTTTGTTTGTGATCCCCCCAGCATCACCACGTCTGTCAGTTTCCCCCTTAGCATTCCTAGGTCTGTTTGTGCTCCCATCAGCATTCTCAGGTATGTTTATCACATTCCCCAGTATCCACAGGTCACAGTGTCAGACAGCCACAAGGTTGTGCGTACACCTCCAGCATCCCCAGAGCTTACTGTACCCCCCAGTGTCTACAGGCTTGCATGTGCCTACCCCCAACATCCGTAGAGATATATGTGCCCCCCAGTGATGTCAGTGTTCCCTCATAATGTCTGTGCTCTCTGGTAATGTCTGTGCCCCCTGTGAAGTCTAGGACTCCTGATGATGTCTGTGCCTCTTGCTGATGTATATACCTTTAGTGATGTCATGCTTCCCTCAATGATGTCTATGCCCCTATTTTCCCTAGTGATGCATACATGCTCCCATGCCCTCCTGAGATTTATATGCCCCATCCCCTCATGTGATGTATATGACCTTATCCCCTCCTGTGATGTATATGCACCCATCCACTCCTGTGATGTATATGCCCCATCCCCTTTTGTGATATATATGCCCCCATCCCCTTATGTGATGTATATTCCTCCAGGATATCCTGTGATGTATATGCCTCAGTGTCTCCCATGATGTATATGCCCCAGCCACTCCTGTGATGTATATGCCTCAGGCCTCTCTTGTTATGTATATGCACCCAGCATCTACTGTGATGTATATGTCCCCAGCATTTCCTCTGATGTATACACCCCAGTGTCTCATGTGATGTATATGCCCCAGCCACTCCTGGGATGTATATGCCCCCTGCATCTCCTGTGATGTACAGTATATACCCTGTGTCTTCTGTGTGATGTATATACTACAGTTCCTCCTTAGGTTTCCTGTGATATATATTTCCCCAGCGCCTCCTGTGATGTATATGCCCCAGGCCCCTCCTGTGATGTGCATGCCCTTACTGTCTCATGTGATGTATATGACGCAGGCCTCCCCTCCTACAATGTATATGCCTCCAGTTTCTCCTGGGATGTATATGCCCCCAGTCTCTCTTGAGATGTATATGCACCCAACATATCCGGGGATGTATACACCCCAGTGTTTAGTTTGTGATGTGTATACCCGCATGCCCTCCTGTGATGTAAATGCCCTTTGCGTCTCCTGTGATGTACTGTATATGCTCCAACATCTCCTCAAAGTGTATATGCCTCCATCCCCTCCTCGGATGTATATTCCCCACCTCACCTGTGATTTATATTCCTCCAGCCCCTCCTGTGATATATATGCCTCCAGTGTTTACTGTGAGGTATATGCATATACCCCCAGCCCCTCTTGTGATGTATGTATGCTCCCATCCCCTACTGTGATGTAAATTCCCAAAGCATTTCCTGTGATGTATATGTCCCTATCCACTCCTGTGATGTTTATGCCTCCAGTCCCTTCTGTGATGTATATTCCCCCAGCATCTACTGTGATGTATATATGCCCCAATCCCCTCCTGTGATGGATATGCCCCTAGTCTCTTCTGTGATGTTTATACCTCAGTGTCTCCTGTTATGTATACGCACCCAGCCCCACCTGTGATGTATATGCCCCTGCATCCCCTGTCATGCATATGACATGCCCCACCAAGGCCATGGGAGCACTCAGAACTTGGCCACAGTTGGGGAGGTAAGGGTAGCAGGGCCCGACTCTGTGACCCTGGCAGTGTCGTTTAAAACATGGGGAATATATTTAAAGGGGATTATGATTCGTGACGCCACCTGTGGTGTTTGGCCAGGTATGGCCGACGCTGCTGGATGGTACCGCTGGGGCAGATGGTGACGCAGCAAGGATGGTACAGCTCCCCACAGGCGGAGCTGGGCCCCAGGGCAGAATGAGCTGCCTCTTAACAAATGAAGTGCTTTGATTAGCACGGGGCTGGCGGTGTAGACAATGAATCCAGGACATACTGGGATGCAGTCATTAGCTCTTTACTTACAGTTGTCAGTTCCAGATTATCATGGCTGGCTGGTCAAATGCTGCCCTTGGAGTGGTGAGTCTTGTGGTGATGGAATCCAGCCAATCCCCAGGTAATTTGGAGGCACATAACCGGTGTCCCTTTCTGTATCCCTTTCTTGGTCGTCTTCCTGCGCTGGCTTCACCATTCTGCCCTGCACCTCACACTTAGTGCCCTGAGCCGGTGTCAGCAGGCCTTCTCTGGGAGGCTTCTCTACCCTACCCCTAGTCCTCTGGGGTCACCTTTTCAGCGGATTCATATGTGGCTGTGGCTTTGGCACATGAAGATACCTCAGATTCTAGTTTGCTAGCTGAGCCTGGTTGTTCTCCACTAGTCTAGGGGCCGGTCCCCCTTTGTGGCCTAGTCCCTCCACACTGGTGCGTAGGATGTTGATGCGAGCCCACGGGTGGGCTTCCCACTCCCTGTGACTATAAAACCCCTTCTTCCTTTCTTTCTGATCCTAGGACGAGCTCCTCCGGCTTCAGTCCTCAGGACCTCTCTCCTCTGTGTCCTACTTCGTTCTTCACTCCGTTCTAACTAGTCCCACCCACTAACTAACCCAACCTCCAGGCTGGCTCTGGAACTGTGCTCTCCCTTAGGATCAATCTTGCCCTAACCTTGGCCTGAAGTGGTGTGTCTATACTAAGAGTGTGTGTGTGTGCAACGGCCTGTACCCTCCCCCTTACCAGGGAATGGGCTCCCACACATCTGACTGAGGGGCAGTACCTCTGTGGCGACTGGACCCTCGGGGACACCACATACATGTCCCTAGCATCTCCTGTGATGTATGTGCCCCTGCGTCTCCTATGTGATGTATTTGCCCTCAGCCCCTCCTTTGATGGATATGCCCTTAGCTCTCTTTTGATGTATATTCCCCCTGATAGTCCTGTGATGTATATGCCCCAGGCCCCTCCTGTGATGTACATGCCCATACTGTCTCATGTGATGTATATGCTCCCAGCCTCTCTTGTGATGTATATGAACCCAGTATCTCCTGTGATGTATACACCCCAGTGTCTCTTATGTGATGTATATGCCCGCAGACCCTCCTGTGATGTATATGTCTCTGCGTTTCCTGTGATGTATATGACCCTGGCCCCTCCTGTGATGTACATGCCCCCAACCCCTCCTGTGATGTATTTACCCCCAGCTCCTCTTGTGATGAATATGCTCCCAGCATCTCCTATGTGATGTATGTGATGTGAATATGCAGACGTCCCAGACGACACAAACCTGGAAAAGCAGTTGTGACAAAAAACATGATCGATACCAAAGAGAAGGAGCTCCAGCAACCACGGAAGGGGTGAATTAATTAATTAATTGTTTGACCAAATATAGCAGGGTAATATTCAACTTGATAACTTTGAGTGGCCCCCAAACATGTGCAGCCATTGGCCCGTGCCTCCATGTGGAGCAGACGTGAGCCAGTGTGCTCCACATGGATGCATGTCCGTTTTTCTCCGGCACCACGGGTGTCACACGGCCCACACACATACCACAAGGATGTAGTGTGGATGCGGGCCCGTGTGACACGCGCCGGAGAAACACACGTGTCAGAAAAAAAAATAACAAAACTTTACTCACCTTCTCCTGCCCTCCTGTCTCTTCCGCTGCTGTCACTTGCTGCTGACCACCGCTCATTATGCTCATTTAATATTCACTTCACTGCGGCGGGGAGTCAGCAGGGCTGGAAAACGAAGTTCAGCACCATGGACAGCGACGCCAGGGACAGGTGAGTTGAAAGATCTCATTCAACACACGTAGTGCTATAAACACGGCACACGGAGGGGAAAACGCACCTTTGACACGTCCGTGAAACACGTGCGTGATTTTCATGGATGTTTGAAGGGGGCCTAAAGCAAAGTGTATGTCCTGCTGTAAAGTGGAGTGAGAATTATTTGAAGAAAATCGCTTTGTTTAAAGGGATTGGCCACTTTATTTATTTTAATGGATGTGTTTAGGACATGATTTTGTGGCACTACATATACAAGTATTAGAGGTTCTCTACTTTCACAGTCTGTACAGCTCTCATGTACACACAATGGCTGCTAATAGAGAAGCACCAGACCTTCCATTAATTAACACCTTTTCCATATGTAGAATTTTTCAATTGGTCTTGGCTGATGGACAGTTCTGGTGACACGCTTCAGCACAAGCAGCTATTTTGCGATTAGTTGAGCTCTGCTGTCTGTGAGGAAGGTTATTTTTTAACAAGTTAAAATAAAGGGAAACTGGACAAATGAGAGTACATATAAAAAATGAAAGATTTTCTAGTTTTCATATTTTCTTCTAAACACAAACAGTTGCCATAGTGTTACATGCAGTATACTAGTTAATCTGCAGTCTATGCTGGAGGTGGATATCTTGAGATCATCAGGTAGGGTGGGAAGAATTATACTAAAAGTATTACCTGAAAGCCGCAGATAGACACGTGCTACCATAATAAAACAAATAGTGATGTACACTCTTCTTTTCTCTTCCTCTAACCTGCACAGTGATCTCTGGCAAGACTCATTGACTAAAATGTGTATGACTCAGGGGGACAAAAGGGACATTCTCATTTATGATATTTATGGCATCTGTACAAGATGTGCCACAATGGTCTGAAGGATCCCATTGTAAATCTACAAGTGCATCTCAATAAATTAGAATATAATGAAAAAGTGAGTTTATTTCAGTAATAGAATATGTAGCACCCACAGGGCAAGAGGTTAAATACTCGTCGCCGGGCCTGGTGATGTCGGGTCTGGAGGATGTCAAGGGGTGGCCCTTTTGTCCGGTTTTGTGGCCTCGATGTGTCAAATAAAGGAGGGGGTGGTGAAAATGATGGAGGTTGTTTCCATGACGCCACCTGCGGTACGTGACCAGGGAATAGCTGCCGCTGCTGTTGCTGTCCTCCGGGACTGATGGTAGTAGCAGCTAAGGTGTTTCTGCTCCCCACAGGTGTAGCAAGCCCCAGGGAGGATGATGAGGGTAGTAGTGATGGCGAGCGCCAAAGCGCGGGGTGGCGGCACTGGCAAGGACAGGCGGACACAGTCTCTGTGGGTTCAAGGTTCTCTTTACTTTATAATCCTGGTTCTACCTGGCCGGCCACCGCTGTGATGGGCCCCAGTCGATCCTGGATCCGTTGGAGATCAGAACCGGTACAGTGGATAGTGGGACCTTCCTCCTTGGCTTGGTGTTGGATCCCCGTGGCCTGAAGCTCTTGGAGACCCCGGTTCTTGAAAATTGTTTTACTCCCGTCCCATATGCAGGTGCCGCGGGTCCGTTGTGGGTCCTGCTGTTAGGGCCAGGTGGACGGGCAGACCCAGGAGGTGGATCCACTGGGCCGAACACCTTACTGATGGCAAGGGGTCCGGTAGCCGGAGCACTACAGGTAGCAGGACAGTCCGTTCAAAAGAGTGGAGTGGAGAAGTCCCTGGGACCACGGAGTCACTGATGGTAGTCCGGGTGACGGAGCTCAGGTTCGGAGGCCGAGATGTTGTCAGGCTGAGTCCGGAACCGATGGAGCGAGAGGACGGATCACCACAGGGATCAGAGATGGTACGGACTGACGGGATGGCAGACAGTCAGCGTTCGGGGTTCGGGAATCGTCAGGACCGGATGGCGAGGCAGGAGCGGCTCTAGAAGAGAGATAGGTAAGTATACCAGCAGATGCAAGGAGACCTGACTCCTAGCTTAGGAAACACGAAGAACAGGCCCCGCCCACTTGGACATTAAACCCCTTTATACCCTGTACCTGTGTGTTCAATATCCTGTCAGTGGACGCTGGCCCTATAAGAGAGGGTCAATGACCGCGCGCCCTAATGCGCATGCGCGAGGCCCGGGTGCCAGAAGCCAGGGCAGGGAGCGGTCAATAGGAAGCAGGGGAGCCGGCCTGGAGCAGAGCTGCCGACGGGCGCCGGGAGCGGGGACCGGGCCGCCTTGGGACCGCAGGTGATGGGGGCTGGAGGCTGTGGAGCGGGGGACGCCTAACAGAGGAGCCGGGGAGCGAAGCAGGCAAGCCGGGGAGCGTGGCAGGTGAGCCGGGGAGCAGGGCAGGGGACCCGGAGAGCGTGACACCTGTCTTGGAACACAACCCCACATCCTATATAGAACTGTGCTCCGAGAACTGTGGGGGCTGGAGGGATGTGCAATCCCTCTGACCTGCAGATTTTGGTATAATCCACCCTAGGATCTTGCATCCTGCACTGTGCCAGTCCCGAAGGAGCAATGAAGCTCTCCCCTTGGTGACCATATTGACTCCTGCATCCCACCAGAGCCACTGGTAAAACCCAATTGATCTCTTCCTCTCCTGCTGGAGAACTCTCTAACTGTTGTGTTGCTCCTAACTCCTCCTGGTGGCTGTTCCTCCCACAGTTCCCTGTCGCTAATGGGTGTCAGCCTCCCATGTTTGTTGACTGCCTTAAGACCCAACGCTAATCGGTCCCCAGTGGGGAGGCCAACCTGGTTGTGTATGTGAGTTTGTGTGTGGTGGAACCGGTACCGACCTCCTCTGAATCCAGGATGAGTATCGCACCTTAAGTGAGGTGCTGTACCCTGTGGCGACTGAAGCCTCAGGGGCACCACAAATATATAAAGGGAAACTCATATATTATATATAGAGTCATTACAGATTGATCTATTTCAAGTGTTCATTTCTGTTGATGATTATGGCTTACAGCCAATGAAAACCAAAAAGTCATTATCTCAGAAAATTACATTATATAAGACCAACTGAAATAATGAGTATAAACTCAGAAATGTTGGTGCCTACTGAAAAGTCTGTACAGTAAATGCACTCAATACTTGGTTGGGGCTCCTTTTGCATGAATTACTGCATCAATGCAGAGTGGCATGGAGGCGATCAGCCTGTGGCATTGCTGAGGTTTATAGACAAAAGACTTCCAGCTGTCATTGATGTTAAAGGGGTCAATACACAGTATTAAAAACTGGGGTATGTGAACTTTTGATAAGGGTAATTTGGATGTTTCTGGTTGTCATTATGATTTAAAAAGAGAAAACACAGTAGTTTGACAATAATGTCTTCACCCAACCTCGAACCATGAGTGGAAAAAAAAGATTTTGTTTTATCATTCATATTCTCTGGAAAAAATCCAAGACAGCAAAAATCTGCTGGGGTATGTAAACCTTTGAACACAACTATATCATTACACACAAACGGATCTATTTCAAGTGTTTATGTCTGTTAATGTTGATGATTATGGCTTACAGCCAAAAAAAACCCAAAAGTCATTATCTCAGAAAAATAAATTATATAAGACTAACTGAAAAAATGATTTTAAACTCAGAAATATTGGCTTACTGAAAGTATGTACAGTAAATGCACTCAGTACTTGGTCGAGGCTCCTTTTCCATGAATTACTGCATGAATGTGGCGTGGCATGGAGGCGATCAGCCTGTGGCACTGCTGAGGTGTTATGGTTGCTTTGATAGCAGTCTTCTGCTTGTCTGCATTGTTGGCTCTGATGTCTCTCATCTTGCTCTTGACAATACCCCATAAATTCATTATGGGGTTTAGGTCAGGCAAGTTTTCTGGCCAATCAAGCACAGTGATACTGTGGTTAGTAAACCAGGTATTGGTACTTTTGGCAGTGTGGACAGGTGCCAAGTCCTGCTGGAAAATTAAATTTCCATCTCCAAAAAACTTGTCAGCAGAGGGAAGCATGAAGTGCTCTAAAATTTCCTGGTAGACGGCTGCGCTGACTTTGGTCTTGATAAAACATAGTGGACCAACACCAGAAGATGACATGTCTCCCCAAGCCATCATTGATTGTGGAAACGTCACACTAGACCTCAAGCTGCTTGGATTGTGGCCTCTCGACTTTACCTCCAGACTCTGTGACCTTGTTTTCCAAATGAAATGCAACATTTACTTTCATCTGAAAACAACACCTTAGGCCACTGAGTACCAGTCCAGTTATTTTTCTCCTTGACCCAGGTAAGATGCTTCTAATATTGTCACGAGTCATGACATGACATGACTCAGGTCATGAGTAGAGTTGAGCGCGGTTTGCGGTTCGAGGTTCTCCAGTTCTAGGCTCGAGTGATTTTGGGGCCTGTTCTAGATCGAACTAGAACTCGAGCTTTTTGCAAAAGCTCGATAGTTCTAGAAACGTTCGAGAACGGTTCTAGCAGCAAAAAAACAGCTAATTCCTAGCTGGCTTTCCGCTGTAATAGTGTAAGTCACTCTGTGACTCACACTATTATGACATTTCAGTGTATAGTGTGCGTGAACAGCGCCTTCAGATCACTGCTGTTTGTATAATGGCGATCGCCATTTTTTTTTTTCCTTGTCTTCCTTCCCTAAGCGCGCGCGTCTTGTGGGGCGGGCCAGCATGTCAGCCAATCCCAGACACACACACAGCTAAGTGGACTTTTAGCCAGAGAAGCAACGGCATGTGTGATAGGATGTCCATGTCACATGTCCCTGCATTATAAAACCGGACATTTTCCTCCAGGACGCCATTATCTCTTCTGCGTCCTTGGTGTCAGACATCACTTGGCCAGCTGCGTCCTGAGTCATATCGCTGATACAGCTGTATGCGCTCCATACACAGCGCTGGACAGCATAGGGATAGCACTTTCCATCAGTCCTTTTAAGGGCTCGTACTGGCAGGGTCAGAGCCATAGGTGACAGGTCCTGAAAACAGCGACAGCGTCTCTGTAGCAAAGGTCAGGGATTTCCTCCCTGCATTTCCCTATTAGGAGGGAATAGAAAGGCAGGCTTCCTTTCCTCTACCCAGAGCCCCACAATCCTGGCACTGTACCCTCCTGTCCTCTGCACACTCCAACTCATTATAACTAAGCCATTATACTAGCAAACACTCAGTGTACCTAGTGGCATCCAAAACGTGGCTATTGGACTTTGCTATAGTCCCACTAGTGCAAAGACATTTGCAGCACCTCTGCCTGCATTGCACACTCCAACTCATTATAACTAAGCCATTATACTAGCAAACACTCAGTGTACCTAGTGGCATCCTAAACGTGGCTATTGGACTTTGCTATAGTCCCACTAGTGCAAAGACATTTGCAGCACCTCTGCCTGCATTGCACACTCCAACTCATTATAACTAAGCCATTATACTAGCAAACACTCAGTGTACCTAGTGGCATCCTAAACGTGGCTATTGGACTTTGCTATAGTCCCACTAGTGCAAACACATTTGCAGCACCTCTGCCTGCATTGCACACTCCAACTCATTATAACTAAGCCATTATACTAGCAAACACTCAGTGTACCTAGTGGCATCCTAAACGTGGCTATTGGACTTTGCTATAGTCCCACTAGTGCAAAGACATTTGCAGCACCTCTGCCTGCATTGCACACTCCAACTAATTATAACTAAGCCATTATACTAGCAAACACTCAGTGTACCTAGTGGCATCCTAAACGTGGCTATTGGACTTTGCTATAGTCCCACTAGTGCAAAGACATTTGCAGCACCTCTACCTGCATTACACACTCCAACTCATTATAACTAAGCCATTATACTAGCAAACACTCAGTGTACCTAGTGGCTTACTAAACGTGGCTATTGGACTTTGCTATAGTCCCACTAGTGCAAAGACATTTGCAGCACCTCTGCCTGCATTGCACACTCCAACTCATTATAACTAAGCCATTATACTAGCAAACACTCAGTGTACCTAGTGGCATCCTAAACGTGGCTATTGGACTGTTGTCTAGTCACACTAGTGCAAAGACATTTGCAGCACCTCTGCCTGCATTGCACACTCCAACTCATTATAACTAAGCCATTATACTAGCAAACACTCAGTGTACCTAGTGGCATCCTAAACGTGGCTATTGGACTGTTGTCTAGTCACACTAGTGCAAAGACATTTGCAGCACCTCTACCTGCATTGCACACTCCAACTCATTATAACTAAGCCATTATACTAGAAAACACTCAGTGTACCTAGTGGCATCCTAAACGTGGCTATTGGACTTTGCTATAGTCCCACTAGTGCAAAGACATTTGCAGCACCTCTACCTGCATTGCACACTCCAACTCATTATAACTAAGCCATTATACTAGCAAACACTCAGTGTACCTAGTGGCATCCTAAACGTGGCTATTGGACTTTGCTATAGTCCCACTAGTGCAAAGACATTTGCAGCACCTCTACCTGCATTGCACACTCCAACTCATTATAACTAAGCCATTATACTAGCAAACACTCAGTGTACCTAGTGGCATCCTAAACGTGGCTATTGGACTTTGCTATAGTCCCACTAGTGCAAAGACATTTGCAGCACCTCTACCTGCATTGCACACTCCAACTCATTATAACTAAGCCATTATACTAGCAAACACTCAGTGTACCTAGTGGCATCCTAAACGTGGCTATTGGACTGTTGTCTAGTCACACTAGTGCAAAGACATTTGCAGCACCTCTGCCTGCATTGCACACTCCAACTCATTATAACTAAGCCATTATACTAGCAAACACTCAGTGTACCTACTGGCATCCTAAACGTGGCTATTGGACTTTGCTATAGTCCCACTAGTGCAAAGACATTTGCAGCACCTCTACCTGCATTGCACACTCCAACTCGTTATAACTAAGCCATTATACTAGCAAACACTCAGTGTACCTAGTGGCATCCTAAACGTGGCTATTGGACTTTGCTATAGTCCCACTAGTGCAAAGACATTTGCAGCACCTCTACCTGCATTGCACACTCCAACTCATTATAACTAAGCCATTATACTAGCAAACACTCAGTGTACCTAGTGGCATCCTAAACGTGGCTATTGGACTTTGCTATAGTCCCACTAGTGCAAAGACATTTGCAGCACCTCTACCTGCATTGCACACTCCAACTCATTATAACTAAGCCATTATACTAGCAAACACTCAGTGTACCTAGTGGCATCCTAAACGTGGCTATTGGACTTTGCTATAGTCCCACTAGTGCAAAGACATTTGCAGCACCTCTGCCTGCATTGCACACTCCAACTCATTATAACTAAGCCATTATAATAGCAAACACTCAGTGTACCTAGTGGCATCCTAAACGTGGCTATTGGACTTTGCTATAGTCCCACTAGTGCAAAGACATTTGCAGCACCTCTACCTGCATTGCACACTCCAACTCATTATAACAAAGCCATTATACTAGCAAACACTCAGTGTACCTAGTGGCATCCTAAACGTGGCTATTGGACTTTTGTCTAGTCACACTAGTGCAAAGACATTTGCAGCACCTCTGCCTGCATTGCACACTCCAACTCATTATAACTAAGCCATTATAGTAGCAATTTTTGCTGCCAGTTTAAGGGCTGTAGTTGCATTGTCAGGGATATTTATTCTTTATTATTCTGCTGTTAATAAAGCTAGACCACCACTGCAATCTACACCACCTCTCAATTTTTACTACCACATTTTCAGTCCACAATCTTGTCGCAATCAACATGAGTGGCAAAATGACAGATGCTGGTGGAAAGGGGAAGAGGCGTGTTGGAAAAGGCAAAAAAGGTTTTGTCCGTGGGGAAGGTGGCAAAGCTCCATTATCATCTGCTGAAGATAGACCATCTACCAGCAAAAGTAAGATGTCTACTACTTACCGTGGACAATCCGATGTGCTCCCTTTTTTACGGAAACGACCAACAGGAACAAAGGTAGATGATGGCCAAAAAAGGAAAATGCTTGAATGGATCTCAAGTGGTCCAACAAGTGCCCTCTCAGCCACTTCAAGTACCGCATCCAAAAAACACCAGTCCTCTGAGTTGTCATCCCAATCAAACTTGATTTCTCCCAGCTCTGAAGTCTCCATCAGCCCTGCACAGTATGGTGGAACTGAGATGGCTGAGTCTGCAGAGCTGTTCAGTCACACTATAGCCTGGGAATCAGAGGTCTTCTCCCAAGCTACATTGAGTACAGAACAGGAAATGGTCTGCAGTGATGCCCAGAACCTTTGTGACTCTGATTCAGGCCGTGAGGACCAAGTTTCTGAGCATAATGTTGACCCTTTGTCACAAACTGTAACACCTGTGGTTATAGACAATGAGGAACATACTGATGAAGATGAGACTCAGATACCCGATTGGGATGACAACTTAAATATTCGGTCAGGGCAAGAAGAGGCTCGGTCTGAGGGGGAGGGGAGTGCAAACACAACAATTGATGATGAAGTTCTAGATCCCACCTACTGTCAACCCACAGTCAGGCAATCGAGGAGGTCAACAGAGGTGGTGGAGGAGGATGCAACTGATGACGAAGTTACCTTGCGCCTTCCTGGACAGAGTCGGAGTACTGGTAGCACGTCTACAACTGCATCCTCAGCCACCACTCTGCCTCTGAGCATTATTCAGGGTGGATCAACAGGTCGCATGGCCTCTAAGCCTTGCCTAGCCTGGTCCTTTTTTGACATAGAAAAAGATCGCCCAAATTATGTGATCTGTAAAATTTGTCATGGTTCTCTTAGTAAAGGTCAAAACCTCAGCAGTTTGACAACTTCTTCCATGAATGTCCCATGAATAAATATCATATGGCCCGGTGGGAAGCTCACCGTGCTGCAATGCGGCCTAGCGGAGCGAACCATCCACCGCCTGCCCCTTCCAGTGCATCCGCGCGCTCGTCATCTTCTAGGACTGTGGGGACAGCTGTCACACCTGTTTTTCCACCCACAACTTCCACCACTGTAACCGCAACAGGCAGTTTGCTTGGTAGGTCGTCAGTTGGTTTGGAAGGGGAAACAAGTGAGTGTGTACAGCTCTCTCAGACATCGAAAGCACCAACGTTGGATGAAGGCAACATCATGTCTCCGCCTGCACTTTCCTCACAAACCTGCATTTTTCCAGGGACACCCTACTCAACACCGTCTACACACAGCAGCCAGATCTCTGTCCCTCAGATGTGGTCAAATAAAAGGCCACTTCCTGCGACCCATGACAAAGCTAAGAGGTTGACTCTATCCCTCTGTAAGCTGTTGGCTACCGAAATGCTGCCTTTCCGCCTAGTGGACACACAGGATTTTAGAGACCTTATGTCTGTCGCTGTGCCCCAGTACCAGATGCCTAGTCGCCACTACTTCTCTAAGAAAGGTGTGCCCGCGCTACACCAGCATGTCGCACACAACATCACCGCTTCCTTGAGAAACTCTGTGTGTGAACGGGTGCATTTCACCACCGATACTTGGACCAGTAAGCATGGACAGGGACGTTACATGTCGCTCACTGGGCACTGGGTAACTATGGTGATAGATGGTGAAGGGTCTGCTGCACAAGTCTTGCCGTCCCCACGACTTGTGTGTCAATCCTCTGTCTGTCCAAGTTCCGCCACTGCTTCTGCATCCTCCACCTCATCTGGGTCCTCCACCTCCGTCCCAAGCCTGCCTGGTCAGGCCACCAGCGTTCTCACTGCGCAGAAGGAATCACGCACCCCTCATTACTATGCTGGCAGCAGAGCGCAACGGCATCAGGCGGTCTTTAGCTTGACATGTCTTGGGAATAAGAGTCACACAGCTGAGGAGTTGTGGTCAGCTCTGCGGTCCGAGTTTAATAAATGGTTGTCTCCGCTCAACCTGCAGCCTGGTAAGGCCGTGTGCGACAATGCTGCAAACCTGGGTGCGGCCCTTCGCCTGGGCAAGGTGACACACGTACCTTGTATGGCTCACGTGTTGAACCTTGTCGTGCAGCAATTTTTAACACACTATCCCGGCCTAGATGGCCTTCTGAACAGGGCACGAAAACTGTCTGCTCACTTCCGCCGTTCAAGCGCCGCAGCTGAGCGACTTGCATCGCTCCAGAAGTCTTTCGGCCTGCCGGTTCATCGCCTGAAATGCGATGTGGCGACACGCTGGAATTCAACTCTCCACATGTTACAGCGACTGTGGCAGCACCGCCGAGCCCTGGTGCAATACGTCATGACGTATAGCCTGGGCCAACGAGATGCAGAGGTGGGGCAGATCACCCTGATGGAGTGGTCTCAGATCAAGGACCTATGCACCCTTCTGCACAGTTTCGACATGGCGACGAATATGTTTAGCGCTGACAATGCCATTATCAGCATGACAATTCCAGTCATTTACATGCTGGAGCACACGCTAAACACTATTCGGAGTCAGGGGGTGGGACAACAGGAAGGGGATGAACTACAGGAGGATTCATATGCGCAAGACACAACAACATCACCAAGGTCCAGACGTTCATCATCACCAAGGCGCCAGGCATGGGACCATGGGGGACAGGGATCAACAAGGGCGCATGGTAGCAGGCGAGATGTTGAGGAAGGTGCAGGAGGACATGAAGAAATGGAGGACGAACTGTCCATGGACACGGAAGACTCAGCAGATGAGGGAGACCTTGGTCAAATTTCAGTTGAAAGAGGTTGGGGGGAGATGTCAGAGGAAGAAAGAACGATTAGCACCTCTATGCCACAAACACAGCGTGGACTTGGTCCGCATGGCTGCGCAAGACACATGAGTGCCTTCTTGTTGCACTACCTCCAACATGACCCTCGTATTGTCAAAATTAGAAGTGATGATGACTACTGGCTTGCCACACTATTAGATCCCCGGTACAAGTCCAAATTTTGTGACATAATTCCAGCCATAGAAAGGGACGCACGTATGCAGGAGTATCAGCAGAAGCTGTTACTCGATCTTAGATCCGCTTTTCCACCAAACAACCGTGCAGGTGCAGGGAGTGAATCTCCCAGTTGTAACTTGACAAACATGGGACGGTCTCGTCATCTTCAACAGTCTACCCGTACCAGTAGGACCGTATCTGGTGCTGGTAACAGCAATTTTATGGAATCTTTTCATAATTTTTTTAGACCCTCCTTTGCAAGGCCACCAGAGACAACAAGTCTGAAACATAGTCAACGGCTGGAGAGGATGATACAGGAGTATCTACAAATGAACATCGATGCCATGACTTTGCAAATGGAGCCTTGCTCATTTTGGGCTTCAAATCTAGAAAAATGGCCAGAGCTATCCAGTTACGCCTTGGAGATTTTGTCGTGTCCAGCTGCCAGCGTTGTCTCTGAACGTGTCTTCAGTGCTGCTGGGTGTGTGCTGACAGATAAGCGCACGCGTCTGTCCAGTGACAATGTGGACAGACTGACGTTCATCAAAATGAACAAGTCATGGATCCAGAAGGAATTTACTACCCCTGTGTCATCCTGGGGAGAGTAAATGCTTGTGGATTTGGAATGTGCTTGATGCAAATCTAGCTGTGAAGTGTACAACTAGGGCACAAGTGCTGCCACTGAATGGGTGGGTGTGTGTGGGGCACAATTTTTGGAAAAAAGGGAGGCTCCGCTTGGAGTAACCCTTGCTTGATGTGTTTTTAAAAGTAGCCAAGATGAACAGAGCTGGGATCAGGAAAGACTTTGCTACCTAGCCCGGTGTCATCCTGGGGACGGATAAGAATGGCGTATTTTGGAATGTGCTTGATGCAAATCTAGCTGTGAAGTGTACAACTAGGGCACAAGTGCTGCCACTGAATGGGTGGGTGTGTGTGTGGCACAATTTTTGGAAAAAAGGGAGGCTCCGCTTGGAGTAACCCTTGCTTGCTGTGTTTTTAAAAGAAGCCAAGATGAACAGAGCTGGGATCAGGAAAGACTTTGCTACCTACCCCGGTGTCATCCTGGGGACGGATAAGAATGGCGTATTTTGGAATGTGCTTGATGCAAATCTAGCTGTGAAGTGTACAACTAGGGCACAAGTGCTGCCACTGAATGGGTGGGTGTGTGTGGGGCACAATTTTTGGAAAAAAGGGAGGCTCCGCTTGGAGTAACCCTTGCTTGATGTGTTTTTAAAAGAAGCCAAGATGAACAGAGCTGGGATCAGGAAAGACTTTGCTACCTACCCCGGTGTCATCCTGGGGACAGATAAGAATGGCGTATTTTGGAATGTGCTTGATGCAAATCTAGCTGTTAAGTGTACAACTAGGGCACAAGTGCTGCCACTGAATGGGTGGGTGTGTGTGTGGCACAATTTTTGGAAAAAAGGGAGGCTCCGCTTGGAGTAACCCTTGCTTGATGTGTTTTTGAAAGTAGCCAAGATGAACAGAGCTGGGATCAGGAAAGACTTTGCTACCTACCCCGGTGTCATCCTGGGGACGGATAAGAATGGCGTATTTTGGAATGTGCTTGATGCAAATCTAGCTGTGAAGTGTACAACTAGGGCACAAGTGCTGCCACTGAATGGGTGGGTGTGTGTGGGGCCCAATTTTTGGAAAAAAAGGGAGACTACGCTTGGAGTCACCTTGCGGTGTTTTACATGATTTTAGAAGGGCGTGCCATGCCTATATCTGTGTGTCCTCCTCTTTTTCCTTGTCCAGCTGTTTTGTTTTCGCATGAGTATATGTCCTTGTCACTTTCCCATGTGTTTGTGTTGTGAGTTGTTTGTCACCTTTTGGACACCTTTGAGGGTGTTTTCTAGGTGTTTTTCTGTGTTTGTGATTGCCTGCCATTGTTTCCTATGCAGTTCGAGTTCGGTTCGTCGAACGTTCCACGAGCCAAACTCGAACGGGACCCCCGTTCGGCGAACCGACCTCGAGCCGAACCGGGACCGGTTCGCTCATCTCTAGTCATGAGTGGCTTGACAAAAGGAATGTGAGAGTTGTAGCCCATGTCCTGGATACATCTGTGTGTGGTGGCTCTTAAAGCACTGACTCCAGCAGCAGTCCACTCCTTGTGAATCTCCCCCAAATTTTTAAAAGGCCTTGTCTTAACAATTATATCAAAGCTGCGGTTATCCTGGTTGCTTGTATACCATTTTCTACCACTCTTTTAACTTTCATTCAACTTTCCATTAATATGCTTGGATACAGCACTCTGTGAACAGCCAGCATCTTTAGCAATGACCTTTTGTGGCTTACCCTCCTTGTGGAGTGTGTCAATGACTGCCTTCTGGACATCTGTCAAGTCAGCAGTCTTCCCCATGTAGACTACTGAACCAAACTAAGTGACCATTTAAACACTTAGGAAGTCTTTGCAGGTGCTTTGTGGTGATTATTCTAATTTTCTGAGATAATACCTTTTGGGTTTTCATTGGCTGTATGCCATATTTATTAACATTAACAGAAATAAACGCTTGAAATAGATCTCTCTATGTGTATTGACTCTATATAATATATGCATTTCCATTTTTATATTGAATTACTAAAATTAATTTATTGATGATATTCTAATTTATTGAGATGCACTTGTATCTATTTATCTATAGATATACTATGTTTCAGTTCTGTCAATGGAGGTTTTCTAATGCAGCGTAATATCAATAGATCGTATTTATTAGAAATGAGTGGATTTTTGAAATTACAATTCTCTGACTGCAAAGTATATAAAAAATGACTAGATATATATTAAAATTGTTTGTAAACCTCCACAGATACAAACATCACTAAGCTCCTGAAGTGAAACCCACTAGCTAGTGAACCGAAATCAAACAGGAATTCCTCCTATTTGTGGTGTCCCTAAGGCTTGTTTCACACGTCAGTGAAAAACAGACGTTCTTCACTGGCTTGTAAAACACGCACATGTGCCTCCGTGTTCCGTGATTCACAGCACACATGGGTTGTCCATGGGCAATCAGTTATACGTGATCATTTATCCGTGATTACACATGGACGTATGCTCACCTGCCCCTTTCCTGCTCTCCATGGTGCTGAAGTCTCCAGCTCTGCAGTGTCCAGCCACCGCTCTCTGCAGCTACTTCCAGGTTGGCCCTGACTGCATTCATGAATATTCATGAGCCGAGCAGGAAGCTGCAAAGAGCAGAGGCTGCACAGAGCGTCACTGGAAAGGTGAGTTGAAAATGTTTATTATTTTAAATGTCCGTTTTTTTTCTGGTACATGTTTCACAGATCACTCCATAGTGTGGTCCTTGGGACATCAGTGATGCCAAAAGAAACGGACTTGTCTCTGTGCGGCAATCACGGACATGCATGTACGCTGCACGGAGACACGGTCAGTGAAAAATCCCTGATGTGTGAGCAGACTCATTGATTATAATGGGTCTGCGTATGTCAGTGATTCTGGTACGTATAAAAAAAAACCCACATACTGTATGTACCAGATTCACTGACCTGTGAAACAGGCCTTAGCAAAACGGAAAGTGGGTCTCTAAGGATGCCACTAACATATGTTATAGAAAAAAACACAATAAACAAACACAAAATCCATAAATAAATGAGTAATTGTCTCTTCCCATATAATCGGACAGTGGTGCCTTAAAAAAAGAAATAGTAAAAACACAATATACTCAAAGAAAAGCAGTTTTCACAGTGACAGTGATCGGCTGTGTACTAGCATTCTTAATTAAATTTGAATGGTCTCACTAAATCCGTATGAGTCAGGGTGTGAAAAGTCTCTGCCAGTACCATGATCCAGAGTCCTTAAGGAACATAACTGGCCCTATTGATTTCTGGAAAACTATAGGCTGAACTGACACCCACAGACTCCTGTCCTTAGAAGGACAGTCCACAGCTTGATAAGCTAGGCTGAACCCCTAATATGACCCTATTGGTGTAATGACATGTTTCGTGCACTAGGACTCTTCAGGGGACATAATACTAAATGTGGGATAAGGTCCTCTGTTTCAGCTACCTCCTAGCAACACTGCACTTAGCAGGAGATAGAGAGGACCCAGCTGATCATAAGACCTTACATTCTACAAGAGAGAGAGAAAGAACCCCACTGACCATAAGAGCGTACACTGTACAGGAGAAAGAGAATTTTGCTGAGTATAAGAACTTAAGCGGGCTTTGCACGTTGCGACATTGCAAGCCGATGCTGCGATGTCACACGCGATAGTCCCCGCCCCCGTCGCAGCTGCGATATCATTGTGATAGCTGCCGTAGCGAATATTATCGCTACGGCAGCTTCACATGCACTCACCTGCCGTCCGACGTCGCTCTGGCTGGCGACCCGCCTCCTTATTAAGGGGGCAGGTCGTGCGGCATCACTGCGAAGTCACAGGCAGGCGGCCAATCGGAGCGGAGGGGCGGAGATGAGCGGGATGTAAACATCCCGCCCACCCCTTTCCTTCCGCATATCCTATGGGAGCCGCGGTGACGCAGGTAGGAGATGTTCCTCGCTCCTGTGACTTCACACACAGCGATGTGTGCTGCCGCAAGAGCGAGGAACAACATCAGACCGTCGCGTCAGCGTAATTATGGATTACGCCGACGATACACCGATGATACGATTACGATGCTTTTGCGCTTGTTAATTGTATCATGTAGGCTTTACACACTACGATATCACCTGCGATGCCGGATGTGCGTCACTTTCAATTTAACCCCACCGACATCGCACCTGCGATGTCGTAGTGTGCAAAGTGCCCCTTACACTCTACAAAAGAGGGAGAGAGAGAGGACTTAGTTGACCATAAGAGCTTACACTCTGCAGGAGAGAGATAGAACCTCATTGACCATAAAATTGTATACTCTACGAGAGGGGGGACCTCGCTGACCATAAGAGCTAACACTCTATAGGCTAGAAAAAGAAGACCTACTGACCGTGAGAGCTTACATTTTACAGAAAAGAGAGAGAAAGAGGAACCTGCTGAAAATAAGAACTTACTCTATACAGGGGACCGAGAGAAAGAGAGCAAGAGACAGGAGTATGTTGACCATAAAAGCTGACACAGATAAGAAAAAAGGTAACAACATTTTAAACTTTTGACTTTCAGGCTCTATATCTCACAATCCACTACAGCTTCAAATCATCAGCTAGATAATCATCTTTGCTATGTCATATATAAATTTGACTTGCAAATAAGTAGCATATGATTAATTATGCTGATTCTTGTCATGTCACTGCATTGTTATTGTTTGGCTCCTGGTAGTGAAAAAGTATTTTTTTTTCTTGTATACTACAAATTACCACCTGTTCTCACATTCCCTAATATCTCAGTGTGTTAGTAGATTGATTCTCAAAGGAAAGGACACTGGTTCAAGCCGAGGAGCAGCCATCAAGAAGGTTTCCCAAAAAAAGAGAAACATCATCATCCACTAATGTATGTATGATATAGCCAAGATAATTGTCTATAAAAAGAAGGTAGTTTCATTCTCAAAGCTGTGGTGGATGGGGATATATGGAGCCTGAAAGTCAAAAGTACAAAACATTGTTACCCTTTTGCTCATCAGTGTACATTGTACAGGAGAGAAAGAGAGAGCGAGAGAAAGAGAGAGCGAGATAGAGAGAGAGAGACTGGAGCTTGCTGATAATAAGATCTTACACTCTACAGTAGAGAGGAGAGGACCATGCTGATCATAAGAGCATACATTCTACAAGTGAAATAAGGAGAAAGGATCCCCCTGGAGACCGCTGAACATAAGAGCTCACATTCTACAGGAGACTGAGAGAGAGAGGGGAATGCTGAACATAAGAGCATACAGTCTACAGAAGATAGTGAGGACCTGCTGACCATAAGAACTTACACCTTACAGGAATGAGAGAGAGAGCACTGCTGTTAAGAGCTTTTGTGGCACCCCAGTGGTCCTGGGAGCCACAGTGGCGTTGTTCTCATCACTGGGAGCAATGCCATGCTTGGAAACAGTGGGAAAATCTCTGCCAGGTACACTAACATGCAACACCACTTTTTTCTCCAGACCAGTAGGGGGAGCTCATAACTTGTTTTGAAGGGAGCCTCTCTGGACATACTTGACTTGGAGGAGGGATTAGGGAGTAACAGGAAGCCAGACCTCAGAACAGTAGTACGGAGCAAAGAGAACGGTCGCTGTCTGAGAGCTGCTAACCAGCTCTCCAGGACCAAGCGCATAGAGCGGGATACTGGCATCCCAGACTACTGGGTGCTAACGGCCCAGTAGTAACGCCGGAGGGCAGAAGATTTTACCTCTTCTGGCCCATCTGAAATCCGGAGCCGAAATGGAAGAAAGAGCCCAGGGTCGCTGCTACAGAGTGGGCCCTAGTACCAGCTCGCGCTACCCGTCAGACGGAAGATACAAATAAACATAGAAGAGGGATGCTGAGCAGCTTCAGGCCACAGTGACCTACACCTGCACACGGAAGGAGGCTTACATCTACCAGGCAGAGAGAAACCCCCCGCCTGCTGCTTCCAGGCTGACCGGGCTACTAACTCCTGGACTACACCGAGTACCAGTAAAAGGTAAAAGGAGACTCCAACCTGTGTCGTCCAGTTCTTGTCGTCACCCTCAGCTCTGCACCCCCAATGAATTACTCCATTCTACCATCATCATATCTCTAGGTCTTATCTTCACTTTCGGGAAGCAAGATCACCCTAGCTGCAATGACATCTGCCCCAGAGGACAGCGACAGCAGTGGCGGCTATTACTTGGCCGCGTACCGCAAGTGGCATTACGATCTAATGAGACTTTCCTTCCCATCACCCAAACCTTCCCATCCCTGTACGCCTCGGGGTCACGAAACTGGGCTAAGCCACTTCATAACGGCCCAGAGTATCTGCATCCCCGACTTGGTGATGAGTCGGATTAACCCCCTCGACCCCAGAGTGTTATGTGGGCGTCACACGGTACGATCTATCGTGTGATCGCATGAGCGATCATACCCACCCCCGTCGTTTGTGCATCACGTGCAAATCGCTGCCCGTGTCGCACAAAGTCGTTAAACCGCTGTCACACGTACTTACCTGCTGAGCGACCTCGCTGTGGGCGGCGAACATCCTCTTCCTGAAGGGGGAGGGACGTTTGGCGTCACAGTGACGTCACACAGCCGCCGGAAAATAGAAGCGGAGGGGCTGAGATGAGCAGGATGTAAACATCCCGCCCACCTCCTTCCTTCCGCATAGGCGGCGGGTGCCGTGGGATGCAGGTAAGCTGTGTTCATCATTCCTGGGGTGTCACACGGAGCGATGTGTGCTGCCCCGGGTACGATGAATAACCGGCACCATGAAAAATAAACAATTTTTTAAAAATAAGCGACGTGTACACGACGTGTACACGATTTGTGACTGATTCAGCGTCGCTCGGAGGTGTCACACGAAACGACGTCGCAAACGATGCCGGATGTGCGTCACGAAAACTGTGACCCCGACGATACATCGCACGATAGCTTGTCTCGTGTGACGCCCATGTGGCGCCCTGGACTAGCCAGGTCGTCACAGGTACTGCAACAACACACCCCACACCCCGAGATAGGCACACTAGTCACACACAAATCCTTGTTGCCTCCCTCCAGGGACTGATGTCCACACCAGGTGGGGTGGAGCCAGGCGTTTGGCCCCACCCACTGAGGAGTTCACAGTCCTGGAGGCAGGAAAGGAAGGCAGATCAGCTAGGGAGAGTGAAAGCGAGAGGAGTGAAGTAGGAGAGGAGCAATCTGACCGTGTCCGGGTACGTGGCCCGGGCACCAAGAGCAAGGTTGGCAGATGGTGGTGGCCGTCTGCAGGAGAGGCCGATCGACGCGGAACCGTAGGACCAGGGATTGGCGGTGGCCCGCCGGTACCGAACCGGGGAGCGAAGAGAAGCCAGCACAAACCGGCAGGGCCTACGGACTCCAACCAGGCTTGGAGTCGCCGTTAAACCGGTCAAATCCATTAGCGGCCGGAAACTCCGGGGTTTCCTAGCAACAAAGACCCAACTGAAGGCAACCGTCCAAACCGAGAAAGGGAAACACAACTACCGCCACAGTTAGAATTCCCAGGGCCAGAGCCTACAGGCAAAAGGGGCTCCTCCGGCCCATATCCAAGCTGGGGAGCGGGTTACCGGTGGGAAGCCATCGGGACCAAAGATACACCACAGGTGCAGGGAAAGGCAGCCACCACCAACCTACCGAGAGTAACCACAGCAGTCGGCTGCAGGACCCGTCCATCCAGCCGTTTGTTTTACCGGAGACTCTGTATCCATCATTGGCTGAGTGAGTATCACCGTGCCGTCCGGCACCGCGCTGCCTCCGCGACCCTGCACCATTCCAACCCTGCCTTCCTGTCCCACCTCACCGGGCCCCGGGACCACCAAACCCCCTACCCACGGAGGGGAGAGAAACATCTCGGCTGCTCCCTGTCATCGCTCCCGGGATCCCCGTCTAGAGCAGCGGTGGTGTCCCAACCTCACAACAAACCGTGGGTGGCTTCACGGACCAACTCCCCAAACCCCAAACCACCCCCCTTTCACTGCACGGGCAAGGAGCGCCGCTCGAGTCCCCGGATCCGGCCCACCACTCGAGCCACCGAGCAGCAGCAGCAGCAGCGCCGGACCCGAGCGCCAGCGAGAGCGCAGCGGCGGCGGCCTCCTCCCCGCCCGCGACACCCGCATTACATTTACACTCTATAGGAAAAAGATAAAACATAATTCTGGAAATGAATGAGGACTGAGGGGCATTGCAGCTATAAGCCCCCTCATTGGCAGCCGGACTGGTTTGTCAGGTTGTTAAAGGGCCACTTTTGACTTTTAGGATTGCTACTTCCAATAGGTGGTGCTAGAGTTTTTCTCCTTTCCTGGAGAGACCATTTGAATATTTCCCAGAGGGGCATTGCAGCTATAAATCCCCCCACTGGCAGCCAGACTGGTTTGTCAGGTCTCCGTAAAGAGAATAGTCTTCCCCCCGTGGTCCCCACATTGCTTCTGATAAGCCTGATCAGACACCCATACTTTGCACTGACGATGGGCAATCACCCCGAAACACCGTGTCTGCAAATTGGGATTTTGATCTGGCATAAATCCTAGGTCATATGAAAAGGCTTGTTAAAGGGCCCCTTTTGACTTTTAGAATTGCTACTTCCAATAGGTGCTAGAGTTTGTCTCATTTCCTGGAGAGACAATTTCAGTACCTTAAGAAATATATAAATAAATAGGTGTTCTAATTATCATCTATCTCTATATTATATTCATATATGACTGACTCATCACATAGGGAACCTACAAGGCTTCATGGAATGTGAATTTCCCCTGTGCTCACATAGGCTGCACACCAGCGAATCGTGACTTGGAGGGAATGTGTCTTCTGACAGTGAGACACCTGCACTCCAAGGAGGATGCAGGGAATGACCATTTTACTAAAAGGTATGAGTGTACATCAAAGCTAAGAGAAGCAAAATACTATACTAGGGGTCACAGTCTTGTAGCTTGTTGCATGCATACTAGAGATTAGATGGAACATAGCCATGATACTAAAATACATGTCCCTATTACATACTCATAACAATATGTACAGTCTCAAGGGGTCACTTTGCCCATTATAAAGTGTCATCATACAATTGTGTTTATTACCACCATGTTCCAGTGTAAACTGCGATATCCCTCCTACAGTAAGGTATCTGGCCCTGAGGGATCTACAGTGATGGACATTATTAATGAGCAAGTGTCCTTGGTTACTCGATCAAGAATTAGCATGCTGGGGTACTCATGGTGCTCAACTGAGTATTGTGGGTACTCAGATATTTTGTCCATAAAACTATGAGCACAACGCACAGGCTTGCTTCACTGCATGTTGTGTGGAGGCACTCCAGAGAGAGCCATTCACAGTCTCTGAATGGCTCTCTGGGAGGATAAAACAACTTTCTCAGACATAGTGTGAACAAAAAAGGTGCCTCCCCCTCCAGGAATGCTCTGTTTATGGCTGGCTCTATGTAGGCAGATACCTGAACAGGCCGATCATTGACTCTCCATAATGCTCGTTATTCACGTCGAGTTTGTCTGAGCATCTGACCCGCTTGAATCAAGTAACAAGCATTTGAGCAATTTAGTGATGAACATCCAAAAGACCATTTCCTAATATTTCGCTATTCCATTATGAGATTACCACCACCCCACAATTATAGCATTAGCCATACCGGTAGGGTCTGTTGGAGAACACATCTATTCATTATGATGTCGCTTGCTGCTCTCACTGATCTTTTTCTGACCCTGGCTGGTACTCGTAGCAGACATTTTCATTGCAGGGTGACTAAAACAGGGAATGTTAAGTAAAATATAATAAGTTGCATGGTTGTTCACTGGACACATAAAAAATTGTACCTAATACATAAGGAAAAAAAAAAATAATAGAAAAGGCTCCACTTTAGTTCTTGTTATGGTGAGTCTTCATTTCACTCTATACCTATATCTTTTTATGGCTTCTAAGAAGAGAAAAAATGTAATTTTTGGGAAACTACAGTGATCAAGTGTACTGTAATGCAGGAATTAGTGTCTGAAGGCATGCCAAAATCTCATAGGGTGGAAAACTTTCCCTAAGGCCATGTTCACATGTAAAGTAATTGCTGTAGAAATTTCTGCACCATTTCTACATCTCTTGGTAGGAAATTATGTAACAAACAAACAAACGTCATACTTTCTTTGGAAACGTTTGGAATTCACACATCGAACTTCCGAAAGAATCCTTGAAAATTCCGAGTAGCAAAAAAGCTACTCCTGTACCATTATTGTCAAGTTTTCGTTATTTTATGTGGGTGTATATATTTGTTTAAAAAATACGTCTATGGAGATTGTATTTAAATAGGGAATGTAGAACATAAGTAATGTTTTATTCATGGAAGTATTTCATTCCAAATGGATGGCCCTAGTTATCAGAGAAAGAGTGCTTACATTGATCTATCAGTGTTCTGTAGCGTATACACAAATATATTCTCTGACCTAAAATTGCAGTCTCCGTTAAGATAAATTTACTAGTCTACACTCCCTGGACAGCCTTAGCTACATATTTCTGGAATACCTCATCTCATTTCACAAATTAATCATATAGATTTGTCTATACAAGAAAATGTACTGCGAGACACTTGGGATCACCAGTTATTTGTATAAGGAGCCATTTGTGTAATAATATTGCTTCTTAGCAAAATGTACAGTTTTCAACCCCCTAGGTTTAATTCTAAGTGTAAAATATTACAGTCTGATGCTTGTTTGTGAGTGATGTAAAGGTGGGGAACAGAGATCTTTCTGAAATCATATATTCAAATGTGGCACCCCTAGGGGTATTAGCCACAATAAAACCATCATTAGTTACTCAATACAAGCACTAGATCAGACACCGCACTACCACCTCTGGCCAGAAGAGGGAGCTCAAGAGACTCCCCTAGATATATTCTGATCTGAGGTAAAATTGACAGTTAGTTTTTCTGTTGGAGCCGGGACGCTCAAAGGAGCAGTCACAGAGAAATTGCTCTGAGGTACTTAGGAGAGACTGACAATTTCCAGGCCCAAGCCATTGGTCTGAAGAAGAGGAGACAGAGAAGAGGAACATTTTAGGAACCGGGTAGCCATCCCTGAAAAGGCGCAAATACGGACACCGGATCCGTGGCTGCATTAGTTTCACACAATACAGCAACCAGGAGAAGTGAAGGCGATTCAAGCTTCACCAGGGTCAGACACAGCAACATCCAGTGAGTTCAGTGGTACTCCCAGAGGGGGTAAGCAGGGGAAAAGGACTCGAGTTGCCTGTTGAATTAGGACCCAGGAGGGACAGTTTGGGCCGGCAGCCAGTTCACAAACAGCAGCAGGGCCACACACAGACAGCGCAAAGAAGGAGGCCAAGGACCTGGCAGGGCAGAGTAACTTAGTCCTCCTGATACAGACTCCAGTGATGGGACTTGTTGTTATGCAGTTTTTTTGTTGAAGTAAACCGGTTAAACGTCGCCTGTGCCTCAGTCTCTCATTTGGGCAGTAGCCACCTATCCAGGATTGGGACCATCGAAGCTGAAAAAACCTATTGCTGATCAAGTAAGTGTCTGTGCCCCTAAAGTCTCCTCACAAAACCATTATCCATAACCACCATTGACTTTTACCTCACCTGCCTGGGACCCACAGCCCTACCCGGAAAGGGCTTTCCACCTCAGCTGCCCCAAATCATCATCCCCGGCCAGCTCCTGGCAGCGGTGGCCATAAATAGCCACATTTATTCCGGGTGGCGTCACGAAAAACTCTTATAAACTTTTATTTATCCCCTGTAAATACCCCCCATCGCACTGTGCATCGCCTGAGACCACAGCCCGGGTCGAGCCACCCGTGACATCCCCTCAAGAAATAGACCCCCGGTCCGGTGCTGGGTACCCCGGTCTCCAGGGCGACACAAACTGGCGTCACGAACAGGATTTACCGTGCCCAGCTAAACTGGGTATTGTGTGCCGTGATTTCCAGTAAATGGCCAAAAACTGTGTGAAAAACATCAAAAATTGACTTTATTTGACTTTTATTTTCCCCATTGAAAACCATTGAAATTGACTTTTTCCCATTGAAAGACATGGGGACAAAATGGCCACCATCCTCTGAGGTAATCACCTTATAACTGCCTGTGTTATTTGAACTGCGCCACAGCCTGAGCTCTGACTAAAAAAAAAAAAAAAAAACAAATCCTGCTGCACCACAGAACTATTGTGCGCCATCCCGACGGGAGCAGAGGACCGGAAGGGTCCAGATTAACTAAGGGGGCGCAACATGTCGCACCACGGAGATGCTGATGCACCAGGTGATGCGACCGCAGCAGAAGGACAAAATATAAATAGAGCGTCTGGCAGCCCAGCGGCGCAAGGAGCAGCGCCCATTATGCCATTTCTGATGCCCTATACTCCAGGTGCCCCGTGGCTACCACACTATGAAGGTAAGCCAAATACTCTTGATAACTTTAATGAGAAGCTGCAAGCCTACTTCAACATCTACACTGCCCTGACAGAGATTCAGCGTGTTGGTCATCTTATGGGACAATTAGCTGGCAGTGCCCTGCGGGAAGTCACAGCCTGGCCAGTAGATGCAAAAGACACTGTTGAACATGTAATAGCCGGATTGAAAGCAGCTTTTCAAATCACTGCCGGCAGTAAGGCTAAAACAAGATTCTTTAATTGTAAACAGAAATCCAATGAGAGCGTGAGAGACTTTGCTTTAAATCTACAGGAGGCGCTGAAAGCACTTACATTAGCAGAACCTGTTTTTACCACCGGAGCAGATAAGTTATTGAAAGATCAATTTATTGAGGGACTCTTAACCCCTTCTCACAGGGGGCATTTAAGCATGCTGGCCTTTAAGGATCCCGAACTGACATTTGCTCAATTAAAGGAAAGTGCCATTCGTCTCCAGCAGGCAGAGGCGCCCCGGGATCTGGATTTGTCTCAAACTATTGCAGAGGCACCTCAGCAGCAGGGAGTGCCAGTGACCTCAGTGCTTTAAACAGTGCTTTAAACAAGGATCCCCTGGGAAGGCGGGCCGCTTCGCAGGAATGAACTTTCAAGGTCCAACACCCTGGCATGACAAGTACGTGGGAGGGCGTCCCGTTATCCCTATCGTGCTGGACGGTATTCCCCTCAACGCCCTGCTGGACACCGGTTCCCAGATATCATCGATTCCGCATATCCTTTATAAGAGGTACTGGGCTGATACAGACATTGATAAAGGACCATCTAACCTTGCATTGAGTATATGGGCTAGTAATGGTGAGATAGTACCGCAAGTAGGTTTTAGGGAAATGACTGTCAAGATTGGTAGAGTAGAATTACAGAAGCAAGGTATTATTGTTGTTGATGTTGACCGGCGAGATCGTGAACCAACTGTATTGATAGGAATGAATGTAATAGAAAATTGTTTTTCCGAGGTCCTTACTGTCTTACAGCAACTCGCCAAGACTGCCAGATGTGACCAGCAAAGAATTCTACAGAGAGAGATAAAAGCTTTGGTGTTAAAGCAACAGGTAGAAGTTGCAGGTGGAGAAATTGGCAGTGTGAGGGTAAGTGATCCAACCCCTATTGTAATTCCGCCTAAAACCGAAATGTTGGTATGGTGCAGAGCCGCAATAGGCATAAAAGGGCGAGATTATCAGGCTTTGGTAGAACCCGTGTACACTGATAGTAGGCCCACTATACTGACAGCCAGGGGAGTAGTCGAGGTACACCGGGGAAGGGTGCCAATACGTCTTTTAAATTGTGGAGAAGAAGAGGTCACTTTACCGAGGTATGCTACTATGGCAAAACTATATACCGTTGACAACAATGCCATCACAGCCATTGAGCCCTTAGATCCGTCATGCCAGGCGGACGACAATGGTTCACATGGAGAATTGGAGGATTGGTTTCAACAGTTGTACGTAGGAACAGATTTAACACCTACCCATCAAAAACAAGGGGTGTACAGGCTAGTGAGAGAATATGAACAAGTCTTCAGTAAACACCCGCTAGATTTTGGGCAGATCAAAGGGGTAGAACACACAATACCCACCGGTAACCACCCACCAATAAAAGAGAGATATAGACCCGTACCGCCCGCTCACTACCAATGTGCAAAAGATATGCTGAAGGATATGAAACAAGCCGGGGTAATAAGAGACAGCTGTAGCCCCTGGGCGGCCCCTCTAGTGATGGTTAAAAAGAAAGACGGAACCATGAGAATGTGCGTAGACTACCGGAAGATTAATCACATTACCCATAAAGACGCGTACCCCCTACCTAGAATAGAGGAATCATTAGCAGCATTAAGATCTGCTAACGATTTTTCCACCTTAGACTTAACAAGTGGGTATTGGCAGGTCCCTGTGGCAGAGAGAGACAAGGAAAAAACAGCATTCACCACACCGATGGGTCTCTGTGAATTTAATTGTATGCCGTTCGGACTCTGCAATGCACCCGGTACCTTCCAGCGACTGATGGAGTGCTGTCTAGGACACAAGAATTTTGAAACCGTCCTCCTGTACCTAGATGACGTAATAGTCTACTCCAAGACTTATGAGCAACACCTACAAGACTTGGCAGAAGTATTTGAAGCCTTGTCCAAATATGGCATGAAGATCAAGCCATCCAAATGTCACCTTCTTAAGCCAAAGGTACAGTACCTGGGACACATTGTAAGTTCAGAAGGAGTAGCACCGGATCCCGAGAAAGTAACCGTGATAAGGGATTGGCCAAGACCCACCAGCGTGAAAGAGGTGAGGCAATTCCTGGGACTGGTGGGCTACTATCGCAGATTCATAAAAGGGTTCACAAAGTTAAAAGCACCCATACAAGACATCCTGGTAGGGCAGTCAAGGAAGCCCTCAGCCCGGAATCCTTCTTTCCAGTGGAGTGACGAGAGGGAAGAGTCATTTGAGAAGCTAAAGAAGGCACTGACAGGAGAAGAGGTTCTAGCATACCCAAATTACCATCAACCCTTCATCATCTACACAGATGCCAGTAATGTGGGACTAGGAGCAGTGCTGTCACAAAAGCAGGGAGGCAAGGAGAAAGTCATCGCCTTTGCAAGCAGAAAGCTCCGGCCTACTAAAAGAAATCCGGAAAATTACAGCTCCTTCAAGTTAGAACTATTGGCAGTAGTCTGGGCTGTAACCGAGCGTTTCAAACACTATCTGGCAGCTGCAGAATTCCCCATCTATACTGATAACAACCCGTTAACCCACCTGGATACAGCAAAATTAGGTGCGCTGGAACAACGATGGATAGCCCGGCTGTCTAATTACAACTTTGTGATCAAGTATAGAGCATGCCGCAAGAATGGAAATGCAGATGCCTTATCCCGGATGCCACACTTGGAAAATGTGGAAGAGGAACCGGAAGTGCTTGAAGAAATTGAACTACCGGCCTTCCATAGTCCCAAGATAGGACAGTATCAGTCAGGTGCCTATCAGAAACAACAACAAGCGACTCTTAACCCATTAGCACACCACAGATGGTCTGACACGCAAGACAGCAATCCGGCTGTGAAGTTGGTAAAGGAACTGCTGACGGAACAATGTGCATTTCCCAACCAGAATGCCCCGGAAGAGACGCATCAACTCTGGAAAGAGAGAGGCAGAATGTTCTTGTATCAAGGGAAGCTCTGCAGAAGGTACACTAATCCAAAGACACATGAATTAGTCTGGCAAATAATAGTGCCTAAACAGGATGTAAAGATGGTCCTGGAAGCTTACCACAATGGTGCCGGACATTTTGGATGGAAGAAACTAGAAATACTCTTGAGAGAAAGATTCTACTGGGTTGGTATGAGAAGATCAATTGAAGAATGGTGCAGAAACTGTGGCCCGTGCAACCTCAGAAGGAAAGATCAACGAAACCAAAGAGCACCACTCCAGCCCATAGTCACCAAGCAACCACTTGAGATTGTCGCCATAGACCATGTGAAGTTGACACCAAGCCGGTCTGGCTATGTCTATGCCTTAACCATCGTGGACCATTACTCACGCTTCTTAGTAGTGGTACCCGTGAAAGATCTCACAGCAAAAACAGCAGCTAAGGCGTTTCAAACATACTTTTGCAGACCCCATGGATACCCTGAGCAAGTACTTGCAGACCAAGGTACAGCCTTTGAATCAGAGATCTTCAGAGAGTTCTGCAATATGTATGGTTGCAAGAAGATCTGGACAACAGCATATCATCCTCAAAGAAATGGCTTATGCGAAAAGATGAACCATATTGTAATTGACTTATTGAAGACCTTGCCGGAGTCAGAAAGAAATCAATGGCCAGAAAAATTGCCCGACTTGTTAGACCTATATAACAATGTCCCAGTAAGCTCTACAAATTGCACCCCAGCTTACCTTATGCGTGCAAGACCCGGTAAGCTACCAATTGATCTCGAAATGGGAATTCTGAAACCGGATGCAGAAGTGCAAGATTCCAATTGGGATACCCTACGTCAACAGCAGTATCGCCAAGTACAAGAGTGTGTGGAAAGAAGTCTCCAGCAAGCTAGAGAAAGACAAGAACGAACTTATAATCAGCATGCTCTAGCAACCCCGTTAAAACCTGGTGACCAAGTACTAAAGAGAAATCGTCGCACCAATAAACTGGATAATCAGTGGGAAACCATCCCGTACACAGTTTTACCAGCAACAGTGAACAATCCTAAAATGTGCCTTATCAGCAAAAACGGAGGGCTAACATCAGTACTAGTGTCAAGAGACAATCTGAAACTATGTCCCGAAACCTTGAAAGAGCCAGAAGTTAGCCAATCGGAACCTGAAGTAATCCAACCCATACAGGTTCAACCAGTTAAGGAAGAGGAAGAAAAAATTCATACAGTCTTAGGAGACTTTCCTAAAACCTGGCCCACGTACCATGGTGCAGTGGTAGTACCAATGATGGCCTTTTACCAAGTACCAGAACTAACACCAGAGTCCATACAACCAGAAGCCCCAAGACAAACAGAATCAGAAGTTGACCCTGTACCACAAGAAGTCCCAAGACAGGAAGAACAGATTCCTAGTTATAGTGATCCCGGTCACGGTGGACTTGCCAACCCCATAAACGTGGAATCACCCTTAGCAGAACCAGAAGCACCTGGTAGGTACACCTCCACTCATACCATCACGCTAAGTACACCTAGTACACTAGCCTTACGTAGGTCCCAGCGTAGTACTCAAGGTCAACTACCGGCAAAATATGCAGATTATCAAATGTGAATAAGTCGAAATGTGAATTGTGTATATGTTATGCAGTACATTTAACAGAATTTAGAAAAATGTAGTTCAGTCATTAGTTCTTAGTTTGCAGCGTTTAAGCCCAGTACCTACAGAGACTTTCCTGTATGAACTACTTTCATATTCTTGAACTTTTCTTCATTATTAACTATGAACCATGCCACAGGACTGGTTGTGGTAAAACTACTTGTAAATAGTTACCAGCCCGGAGGCGATAGACTAAAACTCCAGAAAGACTGCTTTTTGCTTTTTAATCTTTTTCAACTTTCTTTTAGACTTTCTTTTAGACTCTGTTGGAAAAATGGAACAGAGTTCCAGGACGTTAATTGCAGTACCTTTTCTAGCGGATAGTTAGTTATTTCAATATCTTCAAGAATAGAACTGTATTAATGGACGCTGTTTGAAGTGACTTTTTACAGAACTCTATTTTTGCCCTTTTAGTGGTTTTTGTAATTTTTTTATTTTTACGACTCTGTAAATATTAATTGTTATATCATTTGTTTATTGTATCACAGTCCCGGTGTACTGTTTTTCACTAAGGGGGAATGTGGCACCCCTAGGGGTATTAGCCACAATAAAACCATCATTAGTTACTCAATACAAGCACTAGAGCAGACACCGCACTACCACCTCTGGCCAGAAGGGGGAGCTCAAGAGACTCCCCTAGATATATTCTGATCTGAGGTAAAATTGACAGTTAGTTTTTCTGTTGGAGCCGGGACGCTCAAAGGAGCAGTCACAGAGAAATTGCTCTGAGGTACTTAGGAGAGACTGACAATTTCCAGGCCCAAGCCATTGGTCTGAAGAAGAGGAGACAGAGAAGAGGAACATTTTAGGAACTGGGTAGCCATTAATCTCTACCCCTGAAAAGGCGCAAATACGGACACCGGATCCGTGGCTGCATTAGTTTCACACAATACAGCAACCAGGAGAAGTGAAGGCGATTCAAGCTTCACCAGGGTCAGACACAGCAACATCCAGTGAGTTCAGCGGTACTCCCAGAGGGGGTAAGCAGGGGAAAAGGACTCGAGTTGCCTGTTGAATTAGGACCCAGGAGGGACAGTTTGGGCCGGCAGCCAGTTCACAAACAGCAGCAGGGCCACACACAGACAGCGCAAAGAAGGAGGCCAAGGACCTGGCAGGGCAGAGTAACTTAGTCCTCCTGATACAGACTCCGGTGATGGGACTTGTTATGCAGTTTTTTTGTTGAAGTAAACCGGTTAAGCGTCGCCTGTGCCTCAGTCTCTCATTTGGGCAGTAGCCACCTATCCAGGATTGGGACCATCGAAGCTGAAAAAACCTATTGCTGATCAAGTAAGTGTCTGTGCCCCTAAAGTCTCCTCACAAAACCATTATCTATAACCACCATTGACTTTTACCTCACCTGCCTGGGACCCACAGCCCTACCCGGAAAGGGCTTTCCACCTCAGCTGCCCCAAATCATCATCCCCGGCCAGCTCCTGGCAGCGGTGGCCATAAATAGCCACATTTATTCCGGGTGGCGTCACGAAAAACTCTTATAAACTTTTATTTATCCCCTGTAAATACCCCCCATTGCACTGTGCATCGCCTGAGACCACAGCCCGGGTCGAGCCACCCGTGACATCCCCTCAAGAAATAGACCCCCGGTCCGGTGCTGGGTACCCCGGTCTCCAGGGCGACACACAAACTTTTCCTTACTATGAATATTTAATAGTGTTTTGAATAAGTATTAAATCATGAGCTTATCAAGTTAGGGTACTACTTGGAATATGGTCACTTTTATTGAAGAGATTCAATAACTTTCATATTGCCTGTTGGGTCCCTGCACTGCAATACACACTGCCGGCCAAATAGAGGCAGGTAGCTGACATCGGTATACATGTGACTGGGGGCACATGACAGTGACGTCATGCGCCAAGGCACTCACTCCAATGTCAGCTACCAGCCACTGCACTCTATCTACAGAGGATGATGACATGTGACGTGGGAGCAAAAGGAGGTGAGTAGAATGTTTCTTTTTTATGTGTTCGAGAGAGAACAGGGAATATATTTACTAAGAAGGTGCCCAGAATAGGGACATATATACCAGGATGGAGAAATGTACACCAGAATGGGGACATACTGTATATACTAGGATGGTGCCTAGGATAAGGGCTTATATTCCTGGATGGGGGACACATATACCAGGATAGGGCCCAGTATGGGGATATATATTCCATGATGGGGGCATGTATATCTGGATGGGCTAATGCTGGGGACATATATATTAGAATGGGGACATATATACCAATATGGGCCCTGGATGGGGGACATACATACAAGGATGAGTTTAGACAATATATACCAAGATTGGGCTAAGACTTAGGATAAATACCATGATGGGCCCAGGATGGCAACATGTATACCAAAATGGGGCCTAGGATGGGGGTATATAGACCAGGATGGACCCAGGATGAGGACATACTGTACATATCATGATGGGGCCCAGGATAGGGACATATATACCAGGATGAGCCCAGGATGAGGACATATATACCAGGATGGGGGACCTATATACTAGAATGGGGACATATATAACATGATGGGCCTAGGATGGGGACATGTGTACCAGGATGGCATCATATTTACCAGGATGGTGGACATACATACCAGGATGGACCCAGAATGAGGACCATGTGTACCAGATGGTGCCCAGGATGAGGACATAGATGACAGGATGGGAACATATATACCAGGATTGGGATATATATACCAAGATGGTGGACATACATACCAGGATGGACCCAGGATGAGGACCATATGTATCAGGATGGGGTATACCAGAATAGGGCCCAGAATTAGGACTGTGTATACCAGGATGGGCCCAGGTTAAGGACAAATTTACCAAGATTGAGGACATATACAGTACAGACCAGAAGTTTGGACATGCCTTCTTATTCAAAGAGTTCTTTATTTTCATAACTCTAAAAATTGTAGATTCACGTTGAAGGCATCAAAACTATGAATTAACACATGTGGAATGAAATACTTAACAAAAAAGTGTGAAATAACTGAAAATATGTCTTATATTCTAGGTACTTCAAAGTAGCCACCTTTTGCTTTGATTGCTGCTTTGCACACTCTTGGCATTCCCTTGATGAGCTTCAAGAGGTAGTCACCGGAAATGGTCTTCCAACAGTCTTGAAGGAGTTCCCAGAGATGCTTAGCACTTGCTGGCCCTTTTTCCTTCACTTTGCAGTCCAGCTCACCCCAAACCATCTTGATTGGGTTCAGGTCTGGTGACTGTGGAGGCCAGGTCATCTGGCGTAGCACCCCATCAATCTCCTTCTTAGTCAAATAGTGTTACGTCACCACCGGAGTCCGCTCCAGTGACTTCTGCTCCGATCGCCAGGCGACGCTGTGTTCCTGCCGTGGCTTGTGCTGGTGATGGGAGAGGAGTCAATGCCAGCAGCACCGGTGGGCACAGGCTCCGATCATCCACTGGGCTGGGTTATCTTGGGATCTGCAGTACCACTGGCTGACTGTGGGTCGCGTGTGTCTTCCAGCTGAAGTTGCCAGTGTCGTGGGCGGGGGGTGCGCTGCTCGACCGCGCTTGTGGCTCGCGTCCGGCTGCTGCTGCTGCTCGGTGGCTCGAGCGGTGGGCCGGATCCCAGGACTTCGAGCGGCGCTCCTCGCCCGTGAGTGAAAGGGGTGGTCTGTTGGGGTTTGGGATGTCGGTTTGTGACGCCACCCACGGTGTGTGGTGAGGTTGGGGCACCACCGCTGCTCTGTATGGGGATCCCGGGAGCGATGACAGGGAGCAGCTGGGATGTTTCTCTCCCCTCTGTGGGTAGGGGGATTTTGGTAGTCCCGGGGCTCGGAGTTGTTGACTGTAAGGTGGATTGCGGGGCTTGGCCAGGTGCAGGGTTGCGGGGGCAGCGCTGTGCCGGACTGCATGGTGGTACTTACTCAGCCAGTAACGTACACGGAATCTCTGGTAAAACAAAAGGCTGGATGGACGAGTCCCACAGACGGCTGCGACGGTCACTCCTGGTAGGTTGGCGGTAACTGTCTCTCCCTGCACCGGTGTTGTGTTCTCGGCCCCGATGGCTTCCCACCGGTAACCCGCTCCCCAGCGGTATATTTGCCGGAGGAGCCCCTTTTGCCCGCAGGCGCTGGCCCTGGGAACTCTAGCTGTGGCGGTAGCTGTATTTCCCCTCACGGTTGAGCGGTTGCCTTTAGTCGGGTCTTTGCTACTGGGAAACCCCGGAGGTTCCCGTCGCTGACGGATTTGACCGGTTTAACGGCGACTCCAAGCCTGGTCGGGGTCCGTAGGCCCTGCCGAATGGTGCTGGCCACTCTTCGCTCCCCGGTCCGGTACCGGCGGGCCACCGCCCGTCCCCGGTCCTTACGGTTGTGCGTCAATCGGCCTCACCTGCAGACGGTCACCACCGTCTGCCAACCTTACAAGTAGGTGCCCGGGCCGCGTACCCGCACACGGTCAGTCAGCTCCTCCACTACTACTTCCACCCTCCAACTCCACTTCACTTCCCTCAACCCCACTTAACTGCACTCTTTTCCCGCTTCCAGGACTGTGAACTCCTCGGTGGGAGTAGCCAACCACCTGGCTCCACCCCACCTGGTGTGGACATCAGCCCCTGGAGGGAGGCAACAAGGATTTTGTGTGTGCGGCTGATGTGCCTAGCCGGGGTGTGGGGTGTGTTGTTGCAGTACCTGTGACGACCTGGCTTGTCCAGGGCGCCACACCAGCGTTCAGCTACAGCCAATGGGAAAACACCACGCCCTTCTTAGTTGCCCTAAGACTTGTGCTGACTTCTGCGTGTTTTCTGACTACCCTTCTGCCTGCTGCTTTTATACCTCGCTGCCCGATCCGGATTTGACCTCTGCTACGTTTCCTGATTACGTCCTTGCCTGCCAATTCTGTCATTGTTCTGCTATTCCTGGTTTGAACCTGCCTGACGACTACTCTCATCGGACTGCAGCCTTCCACAGGTAGTGATCTCCAGGGCCCTGTGTAATTCCAAATCCCTGTTTAGGGGTTAAAGGGTTTCAGGGTTCTGGGGTTCCTGCTTGGTGAGTGGCTTCCCTCTAGCCTGTCCATTACATCCCATCTGAGTCTGTGGATCCAGGCAGGCATTAAAAATAGCCCTTACACAGCCTGGAGGTGTGTTTGGGATCATTGTTTTGTTGAAAAATAAATGATGGTCCAACTAAACGCAAACCGGATGGAATAGCATGCCGCTGCAAGATGCTGTGGTAGCCATGCTGATCCAGTATGCCTTCAATTTTGAATAAATCCCCAACAGAGTCACCAGCAAAGCACCCACACTCCATCACACCTCCTCCTCCATGCTTCACGGTGGGAACCAGGCATGTAGAGTCCATCCGTTCACCTTTTCTGCGTTGCACAAAGACACGGTGGTTGGATCCAAAGATCTCAATTTTGGACTCATCAGACCAAAGCACAGATTTCCACTGGTCTAATGTCCATTCCTTGTGTTCTTTAGCCCAAACAAGTCTCTTCTGCTTGTTTCCTAGCAGCTATTTTACCATGAAGGCCTGCTGCCCAAAGTCTCCTCTTAACAGTTGTTCTAGAGATGTGTCTGCTGCTAGAACTCTGTGTGGCATTGATGTGGTCTCTAATCTGAGTTGCTGTTAACCTGCGATTTCTGAGGCTGGTGACTCGGATAAACTTATCCTCCGCAGCAGAGGTGACTCTTGGTCTTCCTTTCCTGTGGCGGTCCTCATGTGAGCCAGTTTCTTTGTAGCGTCTGATGGTTTTTGCCACTGCACTTGGGGACACTTTCAAAGTTTTCCCAATTTTTCAGACTGACACCTTCATTTCTTAAAGTAATGATGGCCACTCGTTTTTCTTTACTTAGCTGCTTTTTTCTTACCATAATACAAATTTTAACAGTCTATTCAGTAGGACTATCAGCTGTGTATCCACCAGACTTTTGCACAACACAACTAATGGTCTTAACCCCATTTATAAGGCAAGAAATCCCACTTATTAAACCTGAGAGGGCACACCTGTGAAGTAAAAACAAATTCTGGTGACTACCTCTTGAAGCTCATCAAGAGAATGCCAAGAGTGTGCAAAGCAGTAATCAAAGCAAAAGGTGGCTACTTTGAAGAACCTAGAATATAAGACATATTTTCAGTTGTTTCACACTTTTTTGTTAAGTATTTAATTCTACATGTGTTAATACATAGTTTTGATGCCTTCAATGTGAATCTACAATTTTCAGTCATGAAAATAAAGAAAACTGTTTGAATGAAAAGGTGTGTCCAAACCTTTGGCCTGTACTGTATATCAGGATTAGAGTTGAGTGCGGTTCGTGGTTCGTGGTTCTCCAGTTCTAGGCTCGAGTGATTTTGGGGCATGTTCTAGATCGAACTAGAACTCGAGCTTTTTGCAAAAGCTCGATAGTTCTAGAAACGTTCGAGAACGGTTCTAGCAGCCAAAAACCAGCTAAATCCTAGCTTGGTTTCTGCTGTAATAGTGTAAGTCACTCTGTGACTCACACTATTATGACATTTCAGTGTATAGTGTGCGTGAACAGCGCCTTCAGATCACTGCTGTTTGTATAATGGCGATCGCCATTTTTTTTTTTTTTTTCCCTTGTCTTCCTTCCCTAAGCGCGCGCGTGTAGTGGGGCGGGCCAGCATGTCAGCCAATCCCACACACACACACAGCTAAGTGGACTTTTAGCCAGAGAAGCAACGGCATGTGTGATAGGATGTCCATGTCACATGTCCCTGCATTATAAAAACGGACATTTTCCTCCAGGACGCCATTATCTGCCTTCTGCGTCTTTGGTGTCAGACATCACTGTCGCAGCTCCGTCCTCCTGAGTCCTATCGCCGATACAGCTGTATGCGCTGCATACACAGCGTTAGACAGCTTAGGGAGAGCACTTTCTAGCAGTCCTTTTAAGGGCTCAAACCGGCAGGGTCAGAGTTAAGGTGTCAGGTCCTGAAAACAGCTACAGCGTCTGTGTAGCCAAGGTCAGGGATTTCCTCCCTGCATTTCCCTATTAGGAGGGAATAGAAAGGCAGGCTTCCATTCCTCTACCCAGAGACCCACAATCCTGCCACTGTACCCTCCTGTCCTCTGTACACTCCAACTCACTATAACTAAGCCATTATACTAGCAAACAGTCAGTGTACCTAGTGGCATCCTATACGTGGCTATTGGACTTTGCTATAGTCCCACTAGTGCAAAGACATTTGCAGAGCGCGTCTGCCTGCATTGCACACTCCAACTCATGATAACTAAGCCATTATACTAGCAAACACTCAGTGTACCTAGTGGCATCCTATCTGTGGCTATTGGACTTTGCTATAGTCCCACTAGTGCAAAGACATTTGCAGAGCGCGTCTGCCTGCATTGCACACTCCAACTCATGATAACTAAGCCATTATACTAGCAAACACTCAGTGTACCTAGTGGCATCCTATCTGTGGCTATTGGACTTTGCTATAGTCACACTAGTGCAAAGACATTTGCAGAGCGCGTCTGCCTGCATTGCACACTCCAACTCATTATAACTAAGCCATTATACTAGCAAACACTCAGTGTACCTAGTGGCATCCTATACGTGGCTATTGGACTTTGCTATAGTCCCACTAGTGCAAAGACATTTGCAGAGCGCGTCTGCCTGCATTGCACACTCCAACTCATTATAACTAAGCCATTATACTAGCAAACACTCAGTGTACCTAGTGGCATCCTATCTGTGGCTATTGGACTTTGCTATAGTCACACTAGTGCAAAGACATTTGCAGAGCGCGTCTGCCTGCATTGCACACTCCAACTCATTATAACTAAGCCATTATACTAGCTAACACTCAGTGTACCTAGTGGCATCCTATACGTGGCTATTGGACTTTGCTATAGTCCCACTAGTGCAAAGACATTTGCAGAGCGCGTCTGCCTGCATTGCACACTCCAACTCATGATAACTAAGCCATTATACTAGCAAACACTCAGTGTACCTAGTGGCATCCTATACGTGGCTATTGGACTTTGCTATAGTCCCACTAGTGCAAAGACATTTGCAAAGCGCGTCTGCCTGCATTGCACACTCCAACTCATGATAACTAAGCCATTATACTAGCAAACACTCAGTGTACCTAGTGGCATCCTATCTGTGGCTATTGGACTTTGCTATAGTCCCACTAGTGCAAAGACATTTGCAGAGCGCGTCTGCCTGCATTGCACACTCCAACTCATTATAACTAAGCCATTAGACTAGCAATTTTTGTTGCCAGTTTAAGGCCTGTAGTTGCATTGTCAGGGATATTTATTCTTTATTATTCTGCTGTTAATAAAGCTAGACCACCACTGCAATCTACACCACCTCTCAATTTTTACTACCACATTTTCAGTCCACAATCTTGTCGCAATCAACATGAGTGGCAAAATGACAGATGCTGGTGGAAAGGGGAAGAGGCGTGGTGGAAAAGGCAAAAAAGGTTTTGTCCGTGGGGAAGGTGGCAAAGCTCCATTATCATCTGCTGAAGATAGACCCTCTACCAGCAAAAGTAAGATGTCTACTACTTACCATGGACAATCCGATGTGCTCCCTTTTTTACGGACACGAACAACAGGAAGAAAGGTAGATGATGGGCAAAAAAGGAAAATGCTTGAATGGATCTCAAGTGGTCCAACAAGTGCCCTCTCAGCCACTTCAAGTACCGCATCCAAAAAACACCAGTCCTCTGAGTTGTCATCCCAATCACACTTGATTTCTCCCAGCTCTGAAGTCTCCATCAGCCCTGCACAGTATGGTGGAACTGAGATGGCTGAGTCTGCAGAGCTGTTCAGTCACACTATAGCCTGGGAATCAGAGGTCTGCTCCCAAGCTACAGTGAGTACAGAACAGGAAATGGTCTGCAGTGATGCCCAGAACCTTTGTGACTCGGATTCAGGCCGTGAGGAACAAGTTTCTGAGCATATTGTTGACCCTTTGTCACAAACTGTAACACCTGTGGTTATAGACAATGAGGAACATTCTGATGAAGATGAGACGCAGATACCCGATTGGGATGACAACTTAAATATTCGGTCAGGGCAAGAAGAGGCTCGGTCTGAGGGGGAGGGGAGTGCAAACACAACAATTGATGATGAAGTTTTAGATCCCACCTACTGTCAACCCCCAGTCAGGCACTCGAGGAGGTCAACAGAGGCGGTGGAGGAGGATGCAACCGATGACGAAGTTACCTTGCGCCTTCCTGGACAGAGTCGGAGCACTGGTAGCACGTCTACAACTGCATCCTCAGCCACTACTCTGCCTCTGAGCATTATTCGTGGTGGATCAACAGGTCGCATGGCCTCTAAGCCTTGCCTAGCCTGGTCCTTTTTTGACATAGAAAAAGATCGCCCAAATTATGTGATATGTAAACTTTGTCATGATTCTCTTAGTAGAGGTCAAAACCTCAGCAGTTTGACAACTTCTTCCATGAATCGTCACATGAATAAATATCATAGGTCCCGGTGGGAAGCTCACCGTGCTGCAATGCGGCCTAGCGGAGCGAACCATCCACCGCCTGCCCCTTCCAGTGCATCCGCGCGCTCTTCATCTTCTAGGACTGTGGGAACAGCTGTCACACCTGTTTTTCCACGCACAACTTCCACCACTGTAACCGCAACAGGCAGTTTGCTTGGTAGGTCGTCAGTTGGTTTGGAAGGGGAAACAATTGAGTGTGTACAGCTCTCTCAGACATCGATAGCACCAACGTTGGATGAAGGCAACATCATGTCTCCGCCTGCACTTTCCTCACAAACCTGCATTTTTCCAGGGACACCCTACTCAACACCGTCTACACACAGCAGCCAGATCTCTGTCCCTCAGATGTGGTCAAATAAAAGGCCACTTCCTGCGACCCATGACAAAGCTAAGAGGTTGACTCTATCCCTCTGTAAGCTGTTGGCTACCGAAATGCTGCCTTTCCGCCTAGTGGACACACAGGATTTTAGAGACCTTATGTCTGTCGCTGTGCCCCAGTACCAGATGCCTAGTCGCCACTACTTCTCTAAGAAAGGTGTGCCCGCGCTACACCAGCATGTCGCACACAACATCACCGCTTCCTTGAGAAACTCTGTGTGTGAACGGGTGCATTTCACCACCGATATTTGGACCAGTAAGCATGGACAGGGACGTTACATGTCGCTGACTGGGCACTGGGTAACTATGGTGATAGATGGTGAAGGGTCTGCTGCACAAGTCTTGCCGTCCCCACGACTTGTGTGTCAATCCTCTGTCTGTCCAAGTTCCGCCACTGCTTCTGCATCCTCCACCTCATCTGGGTCCTCCACCTCCGCCCCAAGCCTGCCTGGTCAGGCCACCAGCGTTCTCACTGCGCAGAAGGAATCACGCACCCCTCATTACTATGCTGGCAGCAGAGCGCAACGGCATCAGGCGGTATTTAGCTTGACATGTCTTGGGAATAAGAGTCACACAGCTGAGGAGTTGTGGTCAGCTCTGCGGTCCGAGTTTAATAAATGGTTGTCTCCACTCAACCTGCAGCCTGGTAAGGCCGTGTGCGACAATGCTGCAAACCTGGGTGCGGCCCTTCGCCTGGGCAAGGTGACACACGTACCTTGTATGGCTCACGTGTTGAACCTTGTCGTCCAGCAATTTTTAACACACTATCCCGGCCTAGATGGCCTTCTGAACAGGGCACGAAAACTGTCTGCTCACTTCCGCCGTTCAAGCGCCGCAGCTGAGCGACTTGCATCGCTCCAGAAGTCTTTCGGCCTGCCGGTTCATCGCCTGAAATGCGATGTGGCGACACGCTGGAATTCAACTCTCCACATGTTACAGCGACTGTGGCAGCACCGCAGAGCCCTGGTGCAATACGTCATGACGTATAGCCTGGGCCAACGAGATGCAGAGGTGGGGCAGATCACCCTGATGGAGTGGTCTCAGATCAAGGACCTATGCACCCTTCTGCACAGTTTCGACATGGCGACGAATATGTTTAGCGCTGACAATGCCATTATCAGCATGACGATTCCAGTCATTTACATGCTGGAGCACACGCTAAACACTATTCGGAGTCAGGGGGTGGGACAACATGAAGGGGAGGAACTACAGGAGGATTCATATGCGCAAGGGACAACAACATCACCAAGGTCCAGACGTTCATCATCACCAACGCAGCAGGTATGGGACCATGGGGGACAGGGATCGACAAGGGCGCATAGTAGCAGGCGAAATGTTGAGCAAGGTGCAGGAGAACATGAAGAAATGGAGGACGAACTGTCCATGGACATGGAAGACTCAGCGGATGAGGGAGACCTTGGTCAAATTTCAGTTGAAAGAGGTTGGGGGGAGATGTCAGAGGAAGAAAGAACGGGTAGCAACTCTATGCCACAAACATAGCGTGGACTTGGTCCGCATGGCTGCGCAAGACACATGCAGGAGTATCAGCAGAAGCTGTTACTCGAACTTAGCTCGGCTTTTCCACCAAACAACCGTGCAGGTGCAGGGAGGGAATCTCCCAGTTGTAACTTGACAAACATGGGACGGTCTCGTAATCTTCAACAGTCTACCCGTACCAGTAGGACCGTATCTGGTGCTGGTAACAGCAATTTTATGGAATCTTTTCATAATTTTTTTAGACCCTCTTTTGCAAGGCCACCAGAGACAACAAGTCTGACACATAGTCAACGGCTGGAGAGGATGATACAGGAGTATCTCCAAATGAACATCGATGCCATGACTTTGCAAATGGAGCCTTGCTCCTTTTGGGCTTCAAATCTAGAAAAATGGCCAGAGCTCTCCAGTTACGTCTTGGAGATTTTGTCGTGTCCAGCTGCCAGCGTTGTCTCTGAACGTGTCTTCAGTGCTGCTGGGTGTGTGCTGACAGATTAGCGCACGCGTCTGTCCAGTGACAATGTGGACAGACTGACGTTCATCAAAATGAACAAGTCATGGATCCAGAAGGAATTTACTACCCCTGTGTCATCCTGGGGAGAGTAAATGCTTGTGGATTTTAAATGTGCTTGATGCAAATCAAAACATCCTGTTTGCAACTAGGGCACAAGTTCTGCCACTGATGGGGTGTCTGTGTGGCCCAATTTTTGAAAAAAAGGGAGACTCCGCTTGGAGTAACCCTTCCTTATATTGTTTTTAAAAGGAGCCAAGATGAACAAGTCATGGTTCAGCAAAGACTTTTACCTACCCCGGTGTCATCCTGGTGACGGATAAGAATGGCGTATTTTTGAATGTGCTTGATGCAAATCTAGCTGTGAAGTGTACAACTGGGGCACAACTGCTGCCACTGAAGGGGTGGGTGTGTGTGGGGCCCAATTTTTGGAAAAAAGGGAGACTCCGCTTGGAGTAACCCTTCCTTATATTGTTTTTAAAAGGAGCCAAGATGAACAAGTCATGGTTCAGCAAAGACTTTTACCTACCCCGGTGTCATCCTGGGGACGGATAAGAATGGCGTATTTTTGAATGTGCTTGATGCAAATCTAGCTGTGAAGTGTACAACTGGGGCACAACTGCTGCCACTGAAGGGGTGGGTGTGTGTGGGGCCCAATTTTTGGAAAAAAGGGAGACTCCGCTTGGAGTAACCCTTGCTTGATGTGTTTTTAAAAGAAGCCAAGATGAACAGAGCTGGGATCAGGAAAGACTTTGCTACCTACCCCGGTGTCATCCTGGGGACGGATAAGAATGGCATATTTTTGAATGTGCTTGATGCAAATCTAGCTGTGAAGTGTACAACTGGGGCACAACTGCTGCCACTGAAGGGGTGGGTGTGTGTGGGGCCCAATTTTTGGAAAAAAGGGAGACTCCGCTTGGAGTAACCCTTCCTTATATTGTTTTTAAAAGGAGCCAAGATGAACAAGTCATGGTTCAGCAAAGACTTTTACCTACCCCGGTGTCATCCTGGGGACGGATAAGAATGGCGTATTTTTGAATGTGCTTGATGCAAATCTAGCTGTGAAGTGTACAACTGGGGCACAACTGCTGCCACTGAAGGGGTGGGTGTGTGTGGGGCACAATTTTTGGAAAAAAGGGAGACTCCGCTTGGAGTAACCCTTGCTTGATGTGTTTTTATAAGAAGCCAAGATGAACAGAGCTGGGATCAGGAAAGACTTTGCTACCTACCCCGGTGTCATCCTGGGGACGGATAAGAATGGCGTATTTTTGAATGTGCTTGATGCAAATCTAGCTGTGAAGTGTACAACTGGGGCACAACTGCTGCCACTGAAGGGGTGGGTGTGTGTGGGGCCCAATTTTTGGAAAAAAGGGAGACTCCGCTTGGAGTAACCCTTCCTTATATTGTTTTTAAAAGGAGCCAAGATGAACAAGTCATGGTTCAGCAAAGACTTTTACCTACCCCGGTGTCATCCTGGGGACGGATAAGAATGGCGTATTTTTGAATGTGCTTGATGCAAATCTAGCTGTGAAGTGTACAACTGGGGCACAACTGCTGCCACTGAAGGGGTGGGTGTGTGTGGGGCCCAATTTTTGGAAAAAAGGGAGACTCCGCTTGGAGTAACCCTTGCTTGATGTGTTTTTAAAAGAAGCCAAGATGAACAGAGCTGGGATCAGGAAAGACTTTGCTACCTACCCCGGTGTCATCCTGGGGACGGATAAAAATGGCGTATTTTTGAATGTGCTTGATGCAAATCTAGCTGTGAAGTGTACAACTGGGGCACAACTGCTGCCACTTAAGGGGTGGGTGTGTGTGGGGCCCAATTTTTGGAAAAAAGGGAGACTCCGCTTGGAGTAACCCTTCCTTATATTGTTTTTAAAAGGAGCCAAGATGAACAAGTCATGGTTCAGCAAAGACTTTTACCTACCCCGGTGTCATCCTGGGGACGGATAAGAATGGCGTATTTTTGAATGTGCTTGATGCAAATCTAGCTGTGAAGTGTACAACTGGGGCACAACTGCTGCCACTGAAGGGGTGGGTGTGTGTGGGGCCCAATTTTTGGAAAAAAGGGAGACTCCGCTTGGAGTAACCCTTGCTTGATGTGTTTTTAAAAGAAGCCAAGATGAACAGAGCTGGGATCAGGAAAGACTTTGCTACCTACCCCGGTGTCATCCTGGGGACGGATAAGAATGGCGTATTTTTGAATGTGCTTGATGCAAATCTAGCTGTGAAGTGTACAACTGGGGCACAAGTGCTGCCACTGAAGGGGTGGGTGTGTGTGGGGCCCAATTTTTGGAAAAAAGGGAGACTCCGCTTGGAGTAACCCTTCCTTATATTGTTTTTAAAAGGAGCCAAGATGAACAAGTCATGGTTCAGCAAAGACTTTTACCTACCCCGGTGTCATCCTGGGGACGGATAAGAATGGCGTATTTTTGAATGTGCTTGATGCAAATCTAGCTGTGAAGTGTACAACTGGGGCACAACTGCTGCCACTGAAGGGGTGTGTGTGTGTGGGGCCCAATTTTTGGAAAAAAGGGAGACTCCGCTTGGAGTAACCCTTGCTTGATGTGTTTTTAAAAGAATCCAAGATGAACAGAGCTGGGATCAGGAAAGACTTTGCTACCTACCCCGGTGTCATCCTGGGGACGGATAAGAATGGCGTATTTTTGAATGTGCTTGATGCAAATCTAGCTGTGAAGTGTACAACTGGGGCACAACTGCTGCCACTGAAGGGGTGGGTGTGTGTGGGGCCCAATTTTTGGAAAAAAGGGAGACTCCGCTTGGAGTAACCCTTCCTTATATTGTTTTTAAAAGGAGCCAAGATGAACAAGTCATGTTTCAGCAAAGACTTTTACCTACCCCGGTGTCATCCTGGGGATGGATAAGAATGGCGTATTTTTGAATGTGCTTGATGCAAATCTAGCTGTGAAGTGTACAACTGGGGCACAACTGCTGCCACTGAAGGGGTGTGTGTGTGTGGGGCCCAATTTTTGGAAAAAAGGGAGACTCCGCTTGGAGTAACCCTTGCTTGATGTGTTTTTAAAAGAATCCAAGATGAACAGAGCTGGGATCAGGAAAGACTTTGCTACCTACCCCGGTGTCATCCTGGGGACGGATAAGAATGGCGTATTTTTGAATGTGCTTGATGCAAATCTAGCTGTGAAGTGTACAACTGGGGCACAACTGCTGCCACTGAAGGGGTGGGTGTGTGTGGGGCCCAATTTTTGGAAAAAAGGGAGACTCCGCTTGGAGTAACCCTTCCTTATATTGTTTTTAAAAGGAGCCAAGATGAACAAGTCATGTTTCAGCAAAGACTTTTACCTACCCCGGTGTCATCCTGGGGACGGATAAGAATGGCGTATTTTTGAATGTGCTTGATGCAAATCTAGCTGTGAAGTGTACAACTGGGGCACAACTGCTGCCACTGAAGGGGTGGGTGTGTGTGGGGCCCAATTTTTGGAAAAAAGGGAGACTCCGCTTGGAGTAACCCTTGCTTGATGTGTTTTTAAAAGAAGCCAAGATGAACAGAGCTGGGATCAGGAAAGACTTTGCTACCTACCCCGGTGTCATCCTGGGGACGGATAAGAATGGCGTATTTTTGAATGTGCTTGATGCAAATCTAGCTGTGAAGTGTACAACTGGGGTACAACTGCTGCCACTGAAGGGGTGGGTGTGTGTGGGGCCCAATTTTTGGAAAAAAGGGAGACTCCGCTTGCAGTAACCCTTCCTTATATTGTTTTTAAAAGGAGCCAAGATGAACAAGTCATGGTTCAGCAAAGACTTTTACCTACCCCGGTGTCATCCTGGGGACGGATAAGAATGGCGTATTTTTGAATGTGCTTGATGCAAATCTAGCTGTGAAGTGTACAACTGGGGCACAACTGCTGCCACTGAAGGGGTGGGTGTGTGTGGGGCCCAATTTTTGGAAAAAAGGGAGACTCCGCTTGGAGTAACCCTTGCTTGATGTGTTTTTAAAAGAAGCCAAGATGAACAGAGCTGGGATCAGGAAAGACTTTGCTACCTACCCCGGTGTCATCCTGGGGACGGATAAGAATGGCGTATTTTTGAATGTGCTTGATGCAAATCTAGCTGTGAAGTGTACAACTGGGGCACAAGTGCTGCCACTGAAGGGGTGGGTGTGTGTGGGGCCCAATTTTTGGAAAAAAGGGAGACTCCGCTTGGAGTAACCCTTCCTTATATTGTTTTTAAAAGGAGCCAAGATGAACAAGTCATGGTTCAGCAAAGACTTTTACCTACCCCGGTGTCATCCTGGGGACGGATAAGAATGGCGTATTTTTGAATGTGCTTGATGCAAATCTAGCTGTGAAGTGTACAACTGGGGCACAACTGCTGCCACTGAAGGGGTGGGTGTGTGTGGGGCCCAATTTTTGGAAAAAAGGGAGACTCCGCTTGGAGCAACCCTTGCTTGATGTGTTTTTAAAAGAAGCCAAGATGAACAGAGCTGGGATCAGGAAAGACTTTGCTACCTACCCCGGTGTCATCCTGGGGACGGATAAGAATGGCGTATTTTTGAATGTGCTTGATGCAAATCTAGCTGTGAAGTGTACAACTGGGGCACAACTGCTGCCACTGAAGGGGTGGGTGTGTGTGGGGCCCAATTTTTGGAAAAAAGGGAGACTCCGCTTGGAGTAACCCTTGCTTGATGTGTTTTTAAAAGAAGCCAAGATGAACAGAGCTGGGATCAGGAAAGACTTTGCTACCTACCCCGGTGTCATCCTGGGGACGGATAAGAATGGCGTATTTTTGAATGTGCTTGATGCAAATCTAGCTGTGAAGTGTACAACTGGGGTACAACTGCTGCCACTGAAGGGGTGGGTGTGTGTGGGGCCCAATTTTTGGAAAAAAGGGAGACTCCGCTTGCAGTAACCCTTCCTTATATTGTTTTTAAAAGGAGCCAAGATGAACAAGTCATGGTTCAGCAAAGACTTTTACCTACCCCGGTGTCATCCTGGGGACGGATAAGAATGGCGTATTTTTGAATGTGCTTGATGCAAATCTAGCTGTGAAGTGTACAACTGGGGCACAACTGCTGCCACTGAAGGGGTGGGTGTGTGTGGGGCCCAATTTTTGGAAAAAAGGGAGACTCCGCTTGGAGTAACCCTTGCTTGATGTGTTTTTAAAAGAAGCCAAGATGAACAGAGCTGGGATCAGGAAAGACTTTGCTACCTACCCCGGTGTCATCCTGGGGACGGATAAGAATGGCGTATTTTTGAATGTGCTTGATGCAAATCTAGCTGTGAAGTGTACAACTGGGGCACAAGTGCTGCCACTGAAGGGGTGGGTGTGTGTGGGGCCCAATTTTTGGAAAAAAGGGAGACTCCGCTTGGAGTAACCCTTCCTTATATTGTTTTTAAAAGGAGCCAAGATGAACAAGTCATGGTTCAGCAAAGACTTTTACCTACCCCGGTGTCATCCTGGGGACGGATAAGAATGGCGTATTTTTGAATGTGCTTGATGCAAATCTAGCTGTGAAGTGTACAACTGGGGCACAACTGCTGCCACTGAAGGGGTGGGTGTGTGTGGGGCCCAATTTTTGGAAAAAAGGGAGACTCCGCTTGGAGCAACCCTTGCTTGATGTGTTTTTAAAAGAAGCCAAGATGAACAGAGCTGGGATCAGGAAAGACTTTGCTACCTACCCCGGTGTCATCCTGGGGACGGATAAGAATGGCGTATTTTTGAATGTGCTTGATGCAAATCTAGCTGTGAAGTGTACAACTGGGGCACAACTGCTGCCACTGAAGGGGTGGGTGTGTGTGGGGCCCAATTTTTGGAAAAAAGGGAGACTCCGCTTGAAGTAACCCTTCCTTATATTGTTTTTAAAAGGAGCCAAGATGAACAAGTCATGGTTCAGCAAAGACTTTTACCTACCCCGGTGTCATCCTGGGGACGGATAAGAATGGCGTATTTTTGAATGTGCTTGATGCAAATCTAGCTGTGAAGTGAACAACTGGGGCACAACTGCTGCCACTGAAGGGGTGGGTGTGTGTGGGGCCCAATTTTTGGAAAAAAGGGAGACTCCGCTTGGAGTCACCTTGCGGTGTTTTACATGACTTTAGAAGGGCGTGCCATGCCTATATCTGTGTGTCCTCCTCTTTTTCCTTGTCCAGCTGTTTTGTTTTCGCATGAGTATATGTCCTTGTCACTTTCCCATGTGTTTGTGTTGTGTTGTGAGTTGTTTGTCACCTTTTGGACACCTTTGAGGGTGTTTTCTAGGTGTTTTTCTGTGTTTGTGATTGCCTGCCATTGTTTCCTATGCAGTTCGAGTTCGGTTCGTCGAACGTTCGACGAGCCGAACTCGAACGGGACCTCCGTTCGGCGAACCGACCTCGAGCCGAACCGGGACCGGTTCGCTCATCTCTAATCAGGATGGGCCAAGGATGGGGGGCACATATACCAGGATGGGAGACATACATACCAGATTGGGGACAAAGTTTTCAGGAAGTGCCTCAGGATGGAAGACATCAGTACAGGATGGGGTCAGAACTACATAGTGAAGGGAGTGGGGCAACACATGTCTTTATAAAATTTAGAATGCCACAATGACCCATATATCTGATCAACATGCGAGAGTGGGGCCCAGGTCCAAATTTTTCACTGAGGACCATTGGATTCTAGTTATGCCACTGGCCTCACTCACTGCCCCAGAGGCAGCCATCAGTGTCTCACATCAGTATTATAAGATGCTGCCAGCCCACACTCTGTTCCAAAGCTACATGCTCCTGGACTTTACGGCACATTATATGCAGGAGTTTAGGGCCTGAAGCGATGAGCAATACCATAGAATAAATGCTACCACAGGCCTCCTTTATCCGTTGTTTCAGGTACCCCACATCCTGAATCCTAGATCTGTGGTATTGCTCTCGGTGTGTCAAGAGTGAGAGAAGAGAATCGCATTGACAATTCAACACAATGGGTAGCACTTTGAGCACATCCTTTAGTGGGTTACTGTTGTTGTTCCATGTTACAAATGTGTCAATAACTCGATAATGAATAAAGCTATGTTATAAATGAGCACACCATTGTTTTTCTTGTGCAATTCTCTATGTGTTTGATGTGTTACATGACCTCCTTCCCATTGGAAAAATTAAAATTGAATTCAAAATAGCGGCTTTGCATATGGCCGCCATGGGCATCACCAGGCCTCAAATGTTTGGCCCCTCCCATGTACTAATATGCCAGGAACGGTAAGATGATATTAAACCTTTCCATTTTATCAGGGTGTATCCATACTTATGGCCTACCCTGTATATCAGAGCATATTATCAAATGAATATCGTATCCAATCTCATTTACTTCATAATGCAGACAACATGCTCATATCATATTTTTTAATGAGAGAAAAAAAAAATCAGCCAATCAGTATTTTCTTATGCAGGAACATGCCTTTAAGATGGTAATACTGTCAAAATCACATTGATTTTTTTAATTAAACCAGATCACGTTCATTAAACGGGGGCCTTGCTACTGGAAACAGGCCACTCCTCCCAAACTTACATAATAAAACATTCCAACGGCATATTCACAACATCCCTCCTTGTCAGTAGACCATCCTGACACTTCTTATGCAAATTTGAAGGTATGGATGTGGTAAGGGAACCGGTGTGCTTTGAAAAGGTAGGCCAGAATGCCCTGGTAGACCATACACTGGAAGTGGTCCATGATGCACAAGTACACATCAGAGCTGTTAATGTGGGAGATAGAGAAGGCTCCTTAACACCAGGAGTGGAGCTCTCTCATGTATACTAACATTGGGGCAAAGTGCTGAGTCAGAAAGAAGTGACTCTAGCCCCAGTATCATCTAAACCCCAGCAGTCACTGCTGAAACGGAGGAGGCCTCGGCCCCAAAATGGAATGGGGAAGCTATCTTGGACCAAATGGAGATGGAAGTGAAGACTCTCAGTCTGGATCATATGCAAGAAGTTGAAGCAATGCTGAAGGAAAATCAGGCCATGTTTGCCTGCAATCCTGATTATTTTTACTGCACAGATGCCATCACCTATGAGATAGCAATGGGGTACACTTCTGTGATCCAAAAAAATATCGGATATTGAACTCCCAAGTTGTATCAGGAGGTGAACAGGGGAATGCAAATGGACAACTTATCGGCAAGATGACTTTGGGAGAATGACAGCAAGATACAACAACGTGCTACGATAGGAGATTTCAAGCCGACTGCTTGGAATCTGGACAGCATAGGAGTAAACTCTACCACCGGCAACAAACCAAGGTAAAATGAAGGTATATATAGACAGATTGAGTGAGGATAAGGATTTGTAGCTGAACTGTCAAGATATCCTCAGGGTCCATAAGTGAAAAAGTTAACCCCAACAGGAAAGATACATAGAACTCTATTTATACCATGGAAGAAAAAATGGAATATCAGGGAGCAGTTTTTGCAGCCAAATGCAGCAACCTTCTGCAGCCAGACACCACAGAATTGTCTGTCAACTGTGAGACACCTGTCTAAGCCAAATACTTCTCCACTCTAGGTCTACCTGGTGGCTACCGGCAGGTATTGGTGACAGAAAAAAAAAAGGCAAAATTAGTGTCTGTGCCCCCCATGGGACTGTTTGAATGTAACAGAATGACATTTGGGCTACCCAATGTATCAGGTACATTCTAGTATCTGATGGAGGTGACCTTAACTTTGAAGCCTGACCTGAAGGTAAAGCCAAAAGAGGGTAATCTTTTCAAGAAATAAATTGAGTACTTAGGCCATAAAGTGTCTCAGGATGGAGTTCTACCTTCTCAAGACAAAGTAGCTGTGATATAGCAATAAGACTATGTAAAAATAGCAGGCCATCTGAAAGAGATGTTAAGAGGGATGGCTGGAGTACCCAATGATCAAAGAATACACTAGGAGACGAAGCAGGATGACACCTTCCAGGCCTTGAAGAAGCCCTGTCATTGGCCCCCATCTTGGCTTATGTAGTCTTCGATAAACCATTTCTCTTATACACTGATGCCAGCATCTATTAACTTGGAGCAGTCCTTTCGCAGGTGTAAGACACACAAGAGATAATTATGCCAGTAGGTTCCTACAAGACACTGAGTGAAACCCCCACAACTGCAGCTCTTTCCAGCTGGAACACCTTCCCCTTGTGTAGGCCATGATGAAGAGGTTTGCCGGTTATTTTACACGGACAAAGATACAGGTATGGATTGACAACAACCCGCTAACCCTATTACTACTGTACTATAAAGTGTTTACTATAAATATTGACAAACAACATGAGAATCTGTGATTTTCAATTAGAGATGAGTGATGTTCGAGGTTCGCCAA